>NW_015644415.1:267582-276661 GCF_001515625.1 Sinocyclocheilus rhinocerous
TAACATTTTATTTTGTCATTAATTCTTTTGTATTTTTATCATTTTGTATTGTCTTAAGTTGTTAAAAATGTTATTTTTCTTAATAAAAGCTGTATGTATGGATTGCCATTTTGTTGTCTATTAGACGTATATATGTAGTCGTTTAATAGCGTTCTAATTGATGACTAGTCTATTCTTGGGCTATGATTAGACGTCTATTAGATTTTCACTGACAGCCCAAATTTAGCCTAGTTTTAGCCTAGACGTCTAGGCTATATTTAGACGTCTAATAGACGTCTTTTAAACGCAAAATTGCTTGCTGGGATTTGTCATGAAAACAAATTCCTCGTATGTGAAAACATACCTGGCAATAAAGTTCATTCTGATTCTGATTCTGATAAACGTATCCATTTCGCTGCAAGAGCAGTGCGCTTCCACAGAGAGCCCGCCCACACACGCTTCTGATTGGCTGTGATATCTTCTGATTGGCTGTGATATTTGATGTCGCGTCGCGTCGTGTCTGGTGTGGACACCCAAATTGCTTGTCGCTGGAATCTTGTCGCGTCGCGTGTAGTTAGGACACGGTGTTTGGATGTCAAGGAAATCTGTTTTTAAAACACTTGCGCCTAGCCCTTGGAAATGTAATATGTGTATTCATGTTCCTTTCATAATATATACGCTTAACAAATGTATTAGACCACCACCACCCAATGTTTGTGCCACAGATTTATTGATTTATGTTGAGTCTAAAATGCCCAGAGGTTTAACAATCAAGACAAAGGTAATAAAATGCTTTCCTCAAGTCTTGAGTATCAAAAAGTTTTCTTAAGGTTACACAATTTGTCCTGAACAAAATGTGCCTTTTCATAAAATGGTCATACATATATGTAGGCTATATATATATATTTGGAGAGAAAAAAATACTGACCTTGTATATATAGCCTAGTATATTTGATTTTGCACAAGATGTTATACACCAGATTTAGATCTAGAAGAGGCTCTTCTGTGGTCTTCTGCTTGCATAATAATAAAAAAAATAACTGTTCATTCAGCAGAGGGCAGTGTTAACCTGCGCTTACAGTCATACATTTCCTTTGAATCACAGTTTCTCACCCATATACATCATTTGTTTTTTGTAAAATGAGCTCTGTAGGATGCATACGTGTCAACCAAAAAAGAAAAGAAAAGAAAACCCACAGGTAAAGAAACCATAAAATGAGCATATTCTTAAAACATAATTTGTCAAAGATCGTATGGTTATTATTTCTACACTAATAAGACACTCTCATTATGTGCTAAAGCTTTATTACACATACTGTCAACAATATAAAATAATATTTAAACATTTTCCCAGCATAACACCACAAAGACATTACCTAAAACCACAGGTGCAGAAAAGTAGAGCGGGCTGATTTTGTGCCAGTGACCACCTACATAAGAAAAACAGGACTTCCAACATTAGCATATAAATAGTGACAATTTTTTCGTTCCTCCTCCAAGTAGATTATCCAATGTCATTTACAGCATAAGAAAAAACACTGATTACTGTGGTTGCGATTCAGTTCTTAAACCTATTTGTTGCGTTGATGTGCACGAGGAAAACATTTAATGGAAACGCTTTCAAGTTGATTTTCAAGCAGGAGGTTAACTGGACTGGGTTTTTGGAGGAAAGATGAAATCAACATGGACACAAAACGCAGCTGAAGAGGCTTTCAGAGAGCAACATGGCCATGATTACACTTTTTGATCACCAAAATCAGAAAGCAACACAGAAATATACAAGTATCCATTCTTCTCAATGGGCAAATTGCTCTTGATAGCATTCTTGGAGAGGGTTGAAGCAAGCTAAAGCTGAAATAACCAGCACTGCCATCCATGTTTCCCACTATGCTTTGAAGCAGAGGCAGCAATTGAGCAGCGAGTGCTATAACTTTGGGAAATCATAGGATCATTTGTTGGTGAGAGCTGATTTACCATGTAAGATGCATTGGAGCTTTTCTAGCCAATGTTTGCATGCTATATAAAAACAGTATAATTAGAACAATGATAATTAAATACAAATTATATATAAAACAAACAATTAAAAAATTATTAAAATAGATATTTTATTAATTATTACATTAATAAAAAATAAATTATTTAATATGAATTAATGAAGATAATCATTAAAACAAATGCTCAAATCAGACAGTCATTTATGGCATTAGACTTTTGATAAGCTACTCTGAATAACATAAATGTATATTTAATTCCCATATTGTCTTATGTTAAGTTTTTTTTTTTTTTTTGCATATTCTGGTGACTGAGCACAGTATGTGTATGTCAGCAAAAAAAAAAATCTTCCATGCATTTTATTTAAAAAAATTAAAAGGGCATAAACTATAATATATATGACAATGCAATTTTCAATTTTTTTATTAAACACTAAAAAAAAGACAGTATTTATGTTTTTAAGGTGTCTTTATATAGCTCTTGTTTCTCAAGCATGCATGCATGTTCATAGTGATGCAAAAGTCCTATTTATTTTATTTTTGAGCAGCCCGTTTACCATTAACTTGATTTCAAAAGGTTATTTTAAACTACTCTTAAGAACATACAGAACAAAGAGTTGATAATATAATGTGTTTAGGCACAAACGCTTGGCAAACATATTTAGCAAGGGAATCGGAAAGTAAAACAGAAACCAGATTTAGAGCTTTGTCCAGCCTAATTAAGTGAGATAAGAATAAACCCAACCCAGCGGGTATGTGGTCTCAGAGGACTATAGAGGAAAATGTCTAATTAAATAAATAAAACAGCAAATAATTAAATTTATGCCACTCTTTGATTCCAGCATGACTCTCATACATGGACAAGTGTATGTGTCATTAATGGAGGTCTGTACTTGATGGCCACAATGAAAAATTGGTTGTTAAATCGCTTTCCTCTCCTAATCAAAGCAATGATCTTGAAAGTGTGTTTTTGTTAACTGCTGCAAAAAAGGCACAAAGTTCTCCGCGTATTCGAAACCGTGCGGAAAACACATTTATCTGTGCTTTGATGAGCAGCTAGAAGAAGAGCTAAATGCCTTGTGCTTCTCAGAACAAAGGATGAGTGGGATCTGATGGCTTATGAAGTTGTGGGTGAAACAGGGAGATACAGAAGTTCTGCTGTCTGTGACAGACACTCCTTCATGGAGAGTCTATTATGACATTTCAGCTCCGGCGCTCCTCACACGTTTGACTGATGGATGCAGGGGCCAAGGCATTTAACAGTCTGCCAAAGTGACACGCTCGCGACGTACGCAACACTTCCTGTAGCGATCAGCTGTGTGAGAAAGGCACAAACAAAAACCGCTGAAAATGAAAAGCTCAAACGGGGTTCCAGAGACTGGATTTTCATGTTGTGGGTTTTGAATATATTATGATAAAGGATACAAATTAGTTTGTGCATAATCTCTAAAGTACATGGACTACAATGCGCAGAAGCCAGCATTGTTTGCCCAGGACTTTCAAAACGTAATGTGTTTGCATTGATGTGCAAATTATATTTATTTTCATATCTCTACTTCCCCTTGGCCTTTTATGCATTAATATTGACCGCCGTAAACAATTACCTGGCATATTTAAAAGCAAGCATTTCACACTGAAGAACACAAGATGAGCTTAACTAAAGAAAGTAACAGTCTTTTCAGTTTGTAAACAAGCTAATGTGACGCGTTCTGTTACATGAAACCGATTTCTCCTGGTTTTAGTGAGCAGCGCCAGATCCGAGAGCCTCTTCAATGGTGTTTACAATCACAGTGGAAAGTTGGTTTACCGTCAGAGTTGTTGTCTGCAAGTGACGCTACTCTGAGAGGAACCATGCACCAACACCACAAAGCAGCAACAAGGTGTCTGCTTGTCAGGGACCAACTGAAATTTCCACTGCGCTGCTCGTGACACACTCTCTCCAGGATTTCTCCTCTTTTCAAGCCCTTTTAGTCTTTTTCAGTTCTCATTTCAACAGCAAAAACGTGTCAGTTTCTTTCTGAAGCACAACGTAAACCCAGAAAACAGAAACTCTGCTTCTCAAAACCATTTATTACACAAAAGACACCATGCATTGTTGTGTCAGCTGCAAAGTACATTCCGGTGTCGGTTTATAAAATAATATTTACAAAAATAGATTAAATCAACGCTTGGGAGTTGGAGATTTTTTCCCCTACAGTGGCATCAATCTCAACAATAAATATACACACATCTATATGCTGCATGTTTAAAATCACAGGGGTCAGTATAAGGGTAGTTTACATCAATAATTATTTTTTTTCATAATTCTATTTATAATTATTACACATGGAGTTTTCATGACTTTGTAGTACGTGACTGATTAAATAGAATATTTGTACTGTAAAAAAAAATATTTAATTAAACAAAATCTATGTAATTAACAAATAATTAAATATTAAATTTAAACTATATATTTAATTATTTGAGTGATAAAATGTAATATTTGTACTGTATGAGTCAAAGACAAGACATCCCATTTTGGGGTCAGCACCAAATTAAATTGACAAAAGTGAATTTATATGCACGGAAAGCATATTAAATGCAAGCAAAGCGTATACTTTTTCAAATGACTTTTGTGAAAATAAAATTAGTGAAATAATGTTCCATCGTCATTCAGCGTAAAAGATACATTTA
This sequence comes from Sinocyclocheilus rhinocerous, assembly GCF_001515625.1. Taxonomy (NCBI): domain Eukaryota; kingdom Metazoa; phylum Chordata; class Actinopteri; order Cypriniformes; family Cyprinidae; genus Sinocyclocheilus; species Sinocyclocheilus rhinocerous. The sequence continues at coordinate 272,226 of NW_015644415.1, forward strand.
TGTAAAAATAAAACATACTTTCTCTGACCTGTACTTATTAAAATATATAAAAGAAAAAGTGGTCATACAAAATTGTATTACAGTTTAAATGATTAAAAACTAGTATAGTAGCAAAGACTGGTTTAATTGTAATTTTAAATCTTCTTTTAAAGTAATGTCATCCAATGATTCTTGTTTTAAATATGCCTGACAAGATTGTTTGGTACATTTTAGTAAATCATGGTAAAAATGTATGATAGTCATTATTTTTGCTCAGAAGAAAAAGTTCAACAGAACACATTATAATGTTCAGGGAAAAAAGAAGCTTAAATGATGCTTAAAAGCCCCTTTTCGTTATATACACACACATTAAATTTGTAACAACACCGACCCCATTAATATATATATATTTTTTTAAAAGCCTAAAAAAAAAAATTCCCATTCATTTAACCTTAAATGTATTTAAAAAAAAATCGTATTATTTTTAAGATACCCATAAATCATGATATTTCTAAATGGCAAGCAGTAAGTCATCCTTAAAGAATGGAACATTAAGTAAACACCAGAAACAGCTCTCACTGTGATAACATCTAGAGACAGATAGAGAAGATAAGAGCCCACTTCAGGACATCAATCAATGACAGCTTAAACAGGCTCCAAAATAATGCCAGCATAAAAATAAAAAAAAGTTGCAAATTACAGTCAGTAGCTTGACATGTAAATATAGATAATGCCATTGAAATACAGTATGAACTAGAGATACAGTAAAACCCTGGCAAGTATTTGTAGCAGCTGAAATGGGCACAGAATTAAGCCACATGTGTGTTATCTGCACAAAGACTAACCTTTACAAACACATTACAAATGTGGGCTTGTATTAAAATAAATATAGAAGTCACAAATATTAATTTATGTCATTTGCCTATAAAGATAAAAGTACATACTGTATATTGCAATAATGGTGGTATCAGATTCAATTTACAGTTATACACAAATCAACCAGAATACAACTGAAGCTAAATTCAGTGGTCCACGCTATATTGAACATTACAGGTGGATGCTGGGAAGGATAATATTTTATTGACAACAGATCCGCTTCAGGAGAATAATAGATAAGAAGCTCTGGGATGAGAACATTTCCACTGCTTACCATGTGAACCTCAGGAGCATCACATGGTACCATTCCCCATCCACGTGTTTGCATTTTTTTTTTTTGACAGCAGAGAGAAACACACCTCACCTTTGACGCCTTTGACAGTCACTTCCTGTTCACACGCCTGTGCCGCATGCATACATTCCACCCTAGCTGGAAACAGAGTTTTGGTGCGCCATAAGCCGTTGCTCCCGTGATCAGGTCACAGCAGGTCCTGCTCCACCCAGACGGTCTTCTTCTGCTCCTCAAAAATCTTGTCCTTGATGATCCTGACGAGATCCTCCACCCCACCCCAAGAGTCAGGCTCCACACCCGCATATAAGCACGGCAGCGTCTCCAGCTCCTTCTCCCTGGAGCGACACATCTTCAAGAACTCTTCCTCAGAGTCCACCTTCAGAGGGAGCCTTCTGCTCGAAGAAAACATCAGAAGCGATCACTAAATGATCTGAGGAACAGTTGACCTTGAATAATGAATCTTCAAACTAGAACTAAATAATGAATATGACACTCATTTAAGAGTGCAATGAGTCTTTGCAAGAATGAAGACCTTGGAAGAGTTCTTACCTTAATTTTTTGATGTTCCTATCACAGATTTTGATGAAGATCACGATGGGATAGATCTCTCTCCTCAACAAGTCTTTCACACAGCTCAGATCAGCTTCCAGAAGACAGTGCTTATTCTAAAAAAAACAAAAAAACTCATTTAATATGATTTATTCTCCCTAAAAATACACTTTTTAAGTTTTGTTCTATTTATTAAATATTATCAAAAAGCAAGAGTTATAGAGGAATATAAACAACATTGTAAATAGTAATTGACAATATAAAGCAGAAAAGAGAATTGAGAACTGAAGAGAGTATTGTGAGGTGTCGGTTCTCATTTTTTGTCCTGTTTTTGGCACACCTCTCGAACAAGTGAGATTTGCAGTGGAAAAATAGACTCATCTCCTGACACATTAGCAAGTCAAAAACAATATGCTGCCTCTCATCTAACCACCTGATAAACCCCCAACAAGCAGATTGCATCTGCAGCCATCAGGAGCATCAGGTCTGCCTCCTACATACCACTGCTGATTCCCCTTTATATATACAGTCATGTGAAAAAGTTTGGACACCCTATTGAATTCCATGGTTGTCTGTATCGGGGCATAATAAAAAAAAATATCTGGTCCTTGGCAGGTCTTAAATTTTGAAAAATAAAACCTCAGGTGAACAGCAACACATGACATATCACACCGTGTCATTATTTATCTAACAAAAATAAAGCCAAAATGGAAAAGCCATGTGTGACAAAGTTAGGACCCCCTTACTATTAACATAGGGTAAGTAACGGTCAGGCACTGCTAATCAAATGCCTTTGGTTACCTGATCATCAGCAAGTGTGAGCACCTCCATTAAAGCAGAAGTTTTGGCAGTTTGCTGGTCAGGAGCTGGTCAAAATTCCTCCAGAACGATGTGAGAGACTGATAAAGTCATACAGAAAATTATTACTTCAGGTTATTGCTGCTAAAAGTGGATCTACAGGCAACTGAAACATAGGGTGTTTTAACTTTGTCACACATGGCTTTTCCATTTTGGCTTTATTTTTGTTAAATAAATAATGACACAGTGTGATATGTCATGTGATGTTGTTCATCTGAGGTTTTATTTTCCAATTTTTAAGACCTGCCAAGGACTAGATAATTTTTTTATGATGTCCTGATATAGAAAGCCGTGGAATTCAATAGGGTGTCCTAACTTTTTCACATGACTGTATATATATATGACTCTTATATATATATATCCTTTCTTTTTCCTGCTCTTTCTCGGTGAACAGAGGAGATGGACCATATGAAATAGAGAAAGTGTATTTATTTGAGGCTTAATCAGTACATCACATAAAGAGAGTAATAAAGAGGCAGCCAATTAGGGATACTGTTGATGCAGAGAGAACCACGACAATCACACTGCCTGCTAGATTGACCAGGGCTCCAAGACCAGCTCCCACTATGACCTGACCCAGCTGCACCATGCAGGTAAGAGCTGCGCAGTCCATGCCAGTGCCACGGCTCTCCAGAGCTGGTTCATCACTACCCAATTTCCTTTGCTCCTATGACAAGAAAGATGTTTTGCGTAAGAAAAGAAGCTACAATCCTAGACAAAATTTTCCACATGGAAATAAATAATGACACAGTGTGATATGTCATGTGATGTTGTTCATCTGAGGTTTTATTTTCCAATTTTTAAGACCTGCCAAGGACTAGATAATTTTTTTATGATGTCCTGATATAGAAAGCCGTGGAATTCAATAGGGTGTCCTAACTTTTTCACATGACTGTATATATATATATATATATGAGGAAAAATTATCATTCTGACCCTCTGTTTGAAATGATCCGTTTTTAAGGGGCAACTCCCCTTAAAATGCATGCACATAAACGGCCACTTTTATGATTGGTTAACGTCATTGCATAGGAAACAGTATCAACGCTCCTCGCTATTGCATGTAAGTGTTTTGAAAACATTATCCATATAAAATCCTTAACAATAAAGTAATAAAAAACCCACATAAAACAAAGTCCTTTACAGACAAAGCCACTTGTTCCTAGTACTGGGGTTTTTCTGAAGTCTGTACAGAGATGTAAACAAGCTGTTTAAACCGGACACGTCAAAGCGAACCTGCCTTTACTCTTCCGTTTGTCCTGTTGTCAGGAGTAGCTCAAGCGCATGGTGTACATCAGAAATTGAATGGGAATCTGTATACTGTATCCAGTGTAGATCACATCATTGATTATAATAGGTTCTATTTGCTTTTGAGGAAACACAATGCAACGCTCGCATCCAGTGTAGGCAAGTGTTAGCCAACTGAACACCAGTAGGCTTGGCCTAGGCTGCGATAATACATAAATATTTGTCAATGTCTTTTTCTGGAGGCAGTCATATGCAAATATATTTTCCCCTTTGATGTGACAGATCCCCCAATATTCAAATGAGATGTATCTGGAGCTTTGTTAAATGCTTTAATTTAAAATTACATTCCTCATGTCATGAACCTTAAAGTGATAGTTCACCCAAAAATGAAAATTTGATGTTTATCTGCTTACCCCCAGGGCATCCAAGATGTAGGTGACTTTGTTTCTTCAGTAGAAAACAAACAAAGATTTTTAACTCAAGCCGTTGCAGTCTGTCAGTCTTATAAACATACACAAAAACACACAAAAAAAAAAACATACACAAACAAAACCAAATTAAACCCTGTGGCTTTTTTCGATATATTTTTTTTACGGTTTGAGTTAAAAATCTTCGTTTGTGTTCTACTGAAGAA
>NW_015644415.1:277687-317546 GCF_001515625.1 Sinocyclocheilus rhinocerous
TCACGAGCCGCAGGGTTTAATTTGGTTTTGTTTGTGTACGTTTTTTTTTACTCTCAAAGCCGTGATTCCCATTCACTTCCATTATAAGACTGACAGACTGCAACGGTTTGAGTTAAAAATCTTCGTTTGTGTTCTACTGAAGAAACAGTTACCTACATCTTGGATGCACTGGGGGTAAGCAGATAAACATCAAATTTTCATTTTTGGGTGAACTATCCCTTTAACTGGTAGTTAGGAAGTTGGGCTAGGTGTAGTGTGACAATCCCATTTGTGTCTCTAGGAACGGGTTAAGCTCTCACCAAGAGGAAGCGCTTCAAAATGATACTGCTTGGCAAAACAGAGAACACATAAATATCTGACAAGCTTCTTGAGTAAGCAGAAGAAATGACAGCACATAAAAGCAAAAACATAATTTAGCTATTATTAAATTCTTCTGAAAAGAACATTTATTACTGTACCTTGAAGGCAACCGCTTCGATGTTTTCTGGGGTGATGCATTCATATGTGCAGGCCTGCTTTTCTTTGAAATAAATTATGGGCTCTATCTTCTGTTTCATGAGGAATTCGTCTTTTGTCACAATGTCTGAAAAGAAGATGAATTAATAGTTCTTGTAAGTAGGCATGTCAAGGAAAACATTGCTTGCATCTAGGGAGTGCATTGTAAGGATTTGATACATTGTAGTTCTGATTCAATTACTATTATCAATTCCAGTTTCTTAAAGATTCCATTTATTATTATTTTGTTACTTTTGAAGATTCCCCAATTTATTAAAGCACCATTACAATTCAACTCTGCTAGGGATGTGCAGTCCTACACAGTCACATATGAACAGCCAGTCAGTAATTACACGTAAGTGTCACATTCTAATTAAGAACACATTAACTCATACAGACTTGTTTGTGATTCATTTAAAGAATATGCTAATAGGATCCTTTCATTCATGAATCTAACTACGGTGCCTAGCTGAACTCTAAAGCTGATTTCTTATTTGACACGACACTGCAGATTCAGCAGCAGTATAGCAAAAAAGAGTACAGATCTTCTTGAACCATTAATTAAACTGAATTTCATCAATTTCACCCTGTTACTTGATTATTTTTTATTATTTAAAGATGGTTAAAGATAGACCAATAATTGGTTAAAATGATTTTTAAGCATTATTCATCATTTTTTACTTGATCAGTAGTCAGTTCTTAAATGTTGGGTTTAACAATAAATTATGCCATCTAATGAGTTTTTAAAATAACATCCAACAATGCCATAACACCACTGCATTCTACAGAAAACTACATTGTTCTCAGGTAACTTTTTGTTTTAATGTGTTGTTTGCATTAATTATTTGATTTGTATTATTATTATTATTATTTGATCTCTATCCCCAGCCTTACTGACAACCCACTCAACATTAATAACTGATAATGATTTTCTAACTGCAACAGCTGGATTTATCTGATGTTTCTTACATACATTCAAAACCTTGTGCTAAACATAGACTGAGTGGGTTGTTGCCTGTGACATAAGAGTTGAAGTCATGGAACAAATTAAAATAAAGACCTATATATGTGACCTATAGTTAATAATGGCAGCTACTGTTTTTTTTTTTTCTGTTTACAGAACAATATCTCTATCATCACCACAGTCTGCTGCTATAATCAGGACAACCTTCCTCCACCCACTTTTACCTGGTTTGCATATATTGAACTCCATAGCACCTCCAAGATTAAGGAACTTCTGGACGATGGTCTTGGCTAGGATGTTGGGGGTGAAGAGGACGGGTCTTTTGCGCTGGCATTGCTGTGGGGTCACTAGACTATATGGGATCAGATTCAAGCTCTTGTTTAAGTCGCTCTCTGGGTCAGATGCGTCTGAAAAACAGAAACAGTTCACGGGTCAGCTTTGAAAGCAGTTTACTGTAATTCAGCATAAACACTAAAAATGGACATGTGCGGCACTGTGAATAAGAAAGCATTGGTTTCTCATTCCTTTTAACCAAGTTAGAAAATAATTGTTTGGGGATTGTGCTCAAAAGGGCTAATTAAACAATTTAGAGCATAACTAAAAAAATATTATTTATGATTTTTTTACATTTACACTATTTTTCAGTTCTGGACATTAAGCTTTAAAAATTCCCTAACATTTTCAGGTTTCATTTTCATGACAGTACGAAGCCTGGCCACATGGCATCCACTGTAAAGATTCCTTCGAAATAAACAGGTAAAGATGAGGGTGGGCAGTCTTACCCTCAGGCCTTAGTGTTTCAAAACCTGGTCTGGAAACTGATGATGGATTTCCTCCATTGACAATGCGGACACGCTCACTGCTGTTCATCCTCTTGTACTTGTTATCCACCCTGCTGACAAACTGACACCAGGGATCTCTTTTAATCTCAGCAAGTCTCAGCTCTTTTCCTACCTGCAGTAAGACCTCAGCACTATGGCAGGGTGAGCAAACTCAAGAGGACCTGTTACCTGTAATAACTGAAAGATGAAGACACTGGCTCTGGACAGACGTGGACTAGACTTGGGATCTTGAGATGGTGTGGGCTCCTCAGGTTGTAGAGTGTTCTGTGAGCACAAACAGAAGCGAGAGAATTCATTAGAAGGGAAGACATGGAAAGATAATTTATGAAAAATGTGTCATTCCAAAAACCACTGACTATGGCATGACATCATGACTATGATTTATCTGACATATGACCATACACACAACACCTACACTGTATTCAGCAACCCTGATGAACAACAGCATGAACTACAGTAATAGGGAGGTTAGCCAATTATAACAGAGGTAATTTGCATTAATACATCTTAAAGGTGCAGAACAAACAGCTTGTTTAATTCTGAGGGTCAAAGACAGGTTCACACACTAAATTACGACTGTTTTGCTCCAATAGGTGTTGACTGACATTCTAAATGGACTCAGATCCACAGTTGACAGTACATTAAAAGAAGATACTTTTTCATTAGATGGACAAAAACAGTTATGTTCCACAGAAGAAAGTCCAACAGGTTTGGAACGACATGAGGGTGAGTAAATGACGACAGAATTTTCATTTTTGGCTGAACTATCCCTTTGATGTCACAAAAAGCTACAAAAAGTGTTAAATATATTCACTTTCATTGGCATTCAAATTGTGTCTGGTTGGTTCTGACTCATCAACAAATATGAAAGCCAAAAGTGGCCGCGTTTTTCCAATAATCCAGAAGGAACTGACCCGCAGTCCTCGCAGAGTGTCGAATTCCTCTCGACCTCCTCGACACATCAGCTTCTGAATCTTCACCAAGAGGAGCTGCTGGGCTCTGGGGAGGAGGTGACAACTAAGTTCACATTACAGCTTCTCGTCACAGTCAACAGATATAAAAATGCACACCCACACACTCACCTACGCACTGACAGACAATCTGCAGCAGGCAACAGACCAATGTTCACACTCGTTTTGAAACCGACACTATAATGGTCACTCATTTTCCAGTGTCCTCACCTGGAGTAGCTCGGTATGGTGCCTCTCTCCGTGTCCTTGTTGGTGAAAGGGTCAACTCGGGCACACAGCCACTCGCATTTGCCCTGGTGCATGGTGTCCAGAACATGGAGAACCTCGTCACATCGTACGTTCAGTGAGCAGTTGTCCAACTGGCTGGAGATGTTCAGATTGAGACGTATGTAGAAAGAGTCTCCGGATACCACTGTGCCATCTTCAATGTCCTTCAGCAGCCGCCTGTAGCCTGGAAACAAGAAAAGCAGTGTTGTGGATGCAACTTAACACTGAATAAGATGGTGTGTGATAGAAAAAGAGGAGCAGCACATTTGATTCAGACAGAGCCATGGGCTAAAAGACCAAAGCCCTGTCTTTTCTTTAGAGTCCTAATTAGGATTGTGACGGTGAGAACATTTTTCCACCGGTTAATCGACGTGTGACAACACCCATAATACCGGTATCACCAGGGGGTGGGGTTCATTGGGGTTTTACATCTTTTCCTCGCTTTCCTTTACTTTTAAATAGCTTATAAATGCCTGTGTGCATTTTAATTTAACTTTCAAAATAGCTGCAATTTGGTGTCAATTGCTTGAATGGACAACAACAAAACGGTACAACGACAAGTCACTTATATTAAACATAGAACTTTTATTAACAAATCAAATAAAAATACACCATGCTATAGGCCTAATATAAAATAAATAACTTACACACAGTTTAAATAAAATAAAAAAACGGAAATCAGCAAACACTGTGGAGTAGTTTATTATTATAGTATATTATTAAAACAAAACTTTATTATATATATATATATATATATATATAAATAAGAAACATTTATTAGCAAAACGAATAAGAAAGTTTAGAAGCACGGCATACACCTTGATGTAAAATAAAATAAATAAATTACACAAAGTTTAAATACAGTAAAAATCAGTTTATTAAAAATGTTAAAAAAACATACAAAATCACCTTAGATAAACGGCAAACGTCAACAGCCTGTTCAAAATCCAAAATATTGCCAAACAGGCGCCTTTGCATTTAGTTTAGAAACTAAATCTTAATCTTTAATTTTAGTGTCTGTTCTCTAACTGAACAAAATAATTTTTATTACTATAAAAAAAAAATCTAAACGACGGTGGGGGGGCGGTGCCGCGGTGGTCAAGTGAAGTAACCGGTGTGGCGGTTTAACAACGGTAACAACGTCAACACCAACTATCACAGCAAACCTAGTCTGAATACGTTATTAGGTTCCTTCCAGGGTGGCATAGGACTTTTTGAAACAGTGGACCTTTTAACCTCCCCTATGCACATTGAACTCTTGAATAAAGCATCTTCCTTTTAAGAGAGGTCTGGACTCACCATCATAGTTGGACTTGTAATGGAGATGCACTTGTCCGGTGCATCTCTGCAGGGTCCAGTGAGCTTCCTCTTTGGTGCAGGTGTCCAAAGCCACACTATGAGCTTCTCCACGAACATTGCCTTCCAACTTGGGGATAAATGAAACCGAATGGGAAAAGATTACTACTACTACATCAGTTTTTTGTTTTTTTTTGGTTGTGGAACATATGCAGGAGTTCAATCCCACCATTAGAAGATGATGTCCGACTTTAACTCCGGCCTGTTCTGTTTCAGAACCAGACTGGACAGAGGACACGAAGATGCCACTATCATTTCCACCAATCAGAGTGACGTTTGACAGAAGGTTTTCTCCAGAGAGTAAAAGGCTCTGAACTGGCCGCAATGGGTTTTGTGGAGGACCTGAGGTCAACGAAGGACGAAACGGTCTGGAGAACGAAAAAGGACACATGAACAGATCAAAGAGGAGTGATAATATAGATGTATACAGTGAGGAGAATTGAGACGACGAAGACTGACTTTTTTCTCAAGATCGCCAAAATGGAAAGTTGATTCACCGCACTGAGTGCTCAAAGAATGATTGTAAATAACACTATGATTTTAAATAAAACAAAAAACAAAATACCTCTCCAAAGAGAATTTCCTGAAGATGTTATTGACTTGCTCCAAATCATACGAGTCCATTGACTCAGACTGGTGGGAAGATGAAGATGAATGGATGGATGAAGGCCCGTAGGAGGAAATGTCTAAGTCATGGTCATCTATAGTAAAGAAAGAGACAATTTTACAAAGACTTAAGTGTATGATTCAGCGGTGAGTGGGCAGAATAAATGATTTATGCGTGTTCATACCCATGTCAGCATTGTCTCCACTGTCAGTATCTGCAGTGTCTGAAGGGAGAATACTGAAAGATACAGCACAGTAAATTTTACTCTACAATGCCAGCAACAATTTACTATGACTTTACTATAGTTACCAACTGCTGTTTTTGTGGAAATGCATTCTAAATAATCCATAAATAAGTAACAATATCCATTTAACTTTTTGTTACAACTACACCAGTTTCAAAATAATGTTAGGCTACTATTTTTAAAAGCAAATACCACAGTTTGTGTTATACAAATCAGACACATTAAACTAACCATGATAATTAGGAACTATCCATGGTTTACCAGTTTTTACACTACAAAAAACTCTTAACAAGTACTGTTGTTTTACACTAAAAGTAACATATAAAGCATTAGCTATAAACACATTTTTCATTGAATGTGTACTGAATGTAAGGTAAACTAATATTAATAATATACTTATTTTACATATATTTATTATAATTACATATATTTATGTAGTTTACATTATTATTGTTAGTATTTATTTTATTGATTTATTCCAAGTCAGCATCTAAGACTAATGGCAAGAACTAAATAAATGTATTTAAAATGTTTAGCAATAATACATGTCTCATAAAAATATTTAGTTGGGTTATTATTATAAAAAATAGGAAGTCAGCATGGTCTTACTATAAATACCACTGTTAAATAAAGGGTTACCATGGAATAACTATGGTAAACATATCATTAATAATGGAGAGTCTACTCTTTCCCTTTTATCAGTGTCTATGTTACACAGAGCTCTGATTTTAATTACCATTTGTATTGAGAGTTTGAGTTCTCCTTGATTCTCCTGACTATGGAGTTCTGGTCTGGAGGCTCTGGCACGGTGGACAAGATACTGTCATTACGGCACCGCAGCTGAAGAGACACAAGCACATACACACAATTTGCCTTCAAATTAAAGCAACTTGGAGAGATATACAAATAGATGATAATGCATTAAAGCCTACATTTTTACAGCAGATCTCTCCCGGAGAAATCACTGCACTGGCACTGTTAAGACCCGTGTTGTCAGTGGCAGCAGGTTCTAACAGATCTCCATTGGTGAAAGGCATGGCTATATAATGAGAGATGAAAGGAAACCAAGCTCACAGGAAATTCTTTTTGCAAACATTCGGTGAACATTACCACACAATAACTACATTTTAACTGCAAGTTCACACACAGCACCATCAGAGCTCTTTAAATAAACATTCTACCTTGGAATAGAGGACTTTTGGGTCCAGCAGCTGGAGATTTTGGTCGATTGATCTAATAATTGAGAATGTCAGACATTGAGATGCAGAAATATTATTGAACAATAATATACAATGAGAGATTAAATAAAAATAGCTTCAAGTTTGTACTCACTCTGCCCTTAAGGTTACTTCTGCGTTGGAGCTTAGGCTCTTGATCATCAACAGTGTCTTCTCCGGAGTCCTCTGAAGGTCCTCCTGTATTTCCATCAGGTTGCCCAAAGTGCTGAGCTATAATTAGTGGAGTAATGTCTCGTGGCAGACTCTGAGGGGAAAACATCATGATAAAATAAAAGAAAACACTCAATGGTGACAGCCAATCAGCCAATAACTGATATGGTGATAAATTACATATACATTACCTAGTTTCAAAGGGGAAAAACACTAAACTTTTCAATCACACAGATAATTTCTCACCTGATCCAAACCATTTTCTTTGGCCGTCCGTCTCAGTTTGCACTCCAGGTTGACTATCTTGGCTTCTTTGCGTACGATTTCTATTTGAAGTTCATCGCTCTTCTCTTCCAACTCCCGTATTTGCTTGCGGTACTTGTCTTTGTCAATCAGACATTGAGACACAAGGTGTTGAGCATCATCTCTTGACTTGAAAGCCTGTGGGACCGAGAAAACTATACTATACCGATAGCCCTTTAAAGAAACAGGAAATGAACTAATCCAAAGTCATCAGTAGGAACATTAGTACTCAACCTGGTCCCGCTCACGTTCCACTTCTTCCAGCTGCACCATGACCGTATTCATGCGGTTCTTGTACATTTCGCAGTCCTTCACCAAAGTGGAGCACTTCAATTCAAGGTCCTCCTTCTCTTCCAGGTACTGTGCATTATTAGATTAAACGTTTCTCATTTAAACCCATCAACAGAATAAAGAGCAAAATGGCACCACTCAAAATTGCATCGCATGACCCTGAGAGGAAACCTTACTGTTCAAAGATTTAAAAGCAACAGTTTGTAGCAGGGTTTCTTTTCAGCACTTTATTAATGCCAACCCCTCAGACCATCATTCTACACTAAACAGTTTCATGCGACTCAAACCTTGTTGACTGCATGTCGAAGACACAAAGCTTCATCATTTACAGAGAAAAATGCTCTGCTACGGCATAAATTTCCATTTTGTTGTAGCAGAAATTTCCATAGCACACCAACACTTTCAAACAAGGATTACTTTCCATGTCAATAAACAAACAAACACTAACATATATTTGGGAATGTGGGATGTCTGGCTTTGACAAGCATTCCGCACATATTAAACTTGGTTGTAGTGTTACGAGAGATGCTGGTAAGCTATACAAGACTAACTAAAATGTTATTTTATTCTTTTGTGGATGAAGTAGGCCTTCAACACTCTAAAATGCACATTTTTTTGCGAGTAGAACATTTGAAAAGCTCCAAAAGAGGGCTGACTGTGATAAGAAGTCACTGCCGCCACCCCTCCCCCTCCCTTCCTGTCTTACCCCGAATTCTGACACTTTTCACACGTCACTTCAGATGAGCTTCTAATTAGAGCTGCAGCACATTGCAGAAGGGACCACTTAGAGCAGCCAGTCCTCATCAGCCTCTGTCACTTCTCGTTCATGTGTGACAAGAGAAAAAACCTTTGCCTACACTTCATTATTTCTAGCCGTCAACTAAAAACCCTCATGCTGAGACCATATTAAATACACTTAATCCCCCATGAGGCCAATGTAATAGCACATTTGGCATGTTTATTATGAGGACATTTGATCAATTTGAGATGTGACCAAAACTGACCAATATGACCTGACGCTTAAGGTCTCTGCCAAAAGTGAGCTGCCTACCTAGACAGCCTTTTCAGGCACTATACAGTCAGTGCACGCATAGCAGTAGTAAGACTGTTTCAAACAGCAGGCAGCAAAGTGATGCTGCCATCTAAGATGACTCATTCTGGCAAAAATTTATTGCATTGCTTGCAGATAAGGTAATTGCTAGTTGCAATGCATCTAGTTTGCATATGAATAAAGCCTACTTATATTATTTCATTAAATACAGACACAAAGTTGTTCCTGTTTTTTTAATGCCATGTCAACACCAAAGGCTATTTTCATAGCAAGAACAGGACCGGATAGTTTAAAACACAAAGACAAACAATAAAAAATGTTTTTAAAAATGAATTATTAAGAAGAAGAAGAAGACGAAGAAGAAACACTACAGTTCAAAAGTTTGGGTGAGTAAGATTTTTTTAATGTTCTTGAAAAAAATAAGTGTCTTTTGCTCAACAAGTCTGCATGTATATAGCAATATTGTGAATATTATAACAATTTAAAATAACTGGTTTCTATTTGAATATATGTTAAAATGTCATTTATTCCTATGATAAAGCTGAATTTTCAGCATCATTACTCCAGTCTTCAGCATCACATAATATTTCAGAAATCATTCTAATATGCTGATTTGCTGCTCAAGAAACATTTCTTATTGTTATCATTGTTGAAAACATTTGTGCTGTTTAATATTTTTGTGGAAACCATGATTTTCTTTTTCAGGATGTTTGATGACAGTTTATTTGTTTATTTATTTATTTTAAGAAAACTGTTTCTTTGAAACAGAAATTCTTTATTTAATTATATTAAAAATATCTTTACTGTCACTTTTGATCAGTTTAATACATCCTTGCTGAATATTATATTTAAAATTATATTGAATAAGTATTTAAAAATCTATGTAATGTACTTTTTTTTTTTAAAGTAAAACAAACAAAAAAGACTTACTGACACCAAACTTTTGAGCGGTCATATATTTCATCTTGATATTTGACAATTTCAAAAAAATTTCTTTGTGAGTCTTTTTTCTTTCTTTTTTTTTTCAAAGCAACCATTAGTTCCATTAGTAATTAAAAATGGTGTATTTACCCAACATTTGTAGGTGCTATACACTGTTTGGAAAGGAGCTTGAAGCTGAAATGATTATTCAAGGTATAAGGCTGGTCCTAACCTTGTCCCGGAGATCCTCAGCCTGTCGGACCTCTTCATGCAGGTTATAGAGTCTGTTGACTAGCTCCTGACGATCCTCCAGAGCCTCCTGTCGGTCATGCTCCAGGATATCCAAGATGGCCTTGTCTGAATCAGGTAGAGGCCCGGGCTATGCATAAAAAGAAACAAAACAAGCATAGAAAACAACTCTGAAATCTCTGACTTTGAGCAACCTTTCCCAGCTGTTTGCTTTTCACTGTCTTCTATTTACTGTTATGCAAAAAAGCGTCTTCACCTGTATGATGGACTGCAACTCCTGGAGTTTGATCTTCAAGACCTCATTCTCTCGCTCCAGCTCAAATATCTGCTCTTTCCGAGGTCGGTTCTCAATGTCATTCTTCAATTTCAGAGATTGCCTCCTCTCCATTTTGCACTCCTCCTCCACCTTGTTCAACTTGTGCTTTAGTTGGTCAATCTAGAGGAAATGGAGAGACAGCAGTCAACATTTGTATCCCACATAGTCAAATCATTCGTGTAAATATGAGTGACCCATCACTTTTAGCAGTAAATATAGGAGATTTTTGAAGACAAAAATTGACTTGAATCGTCCTGCAATGCTTGCAGAAGCCCTCTAACCTCTAGCTGAAGGTCTCGGCTCCTCATCACAGCCATATTCTTCTCCTCACTGAGCTGGGCATATCGCATAGCCAGCTGATAGTTGTCATCCTTCACCTTCATAAGTTCATCGTTATAGTTATTACGCTCTTCTTTCATCTTATTGTAGCGCTCTTGGAAAGTCTGCAGCTCCTGGTTGGCCAGTCGAAGCTTCTTGTGCTCATCTTCTAGCGTGCGGCATTTGGTCATGATGTCCACCCGCTGCACATCTTTAGCCCTGGACTGCTGCTGAAGCTTTATGACTTCGTTCATTAAAAACTGGATTAGCCCTTCCTGGCCCTCCTCCACTAAAGGAAAAGGACAAAATACAGTCAATTCAACACTACTGCACAAAAAGTACCATAAAAATTTTCTTGTTATACTATATGTATAGTAATCATTTATCACCATCTGATACCATTAGTGTACCATAGTAGCACCACAGTAATTGTTCATAAGGCTACTGCACAAATCTGAAAGGGGATTTATGGCAGATGCTCATCTCAGAGGGGAAGCAGGTGGAAGGCAACAAACATTTTTAAGGCATGGTTGTAGGTCATTTATATGGGCAGCATTTCATTTAAAAGTGGCTCACTGACTGTTGTGAAACATCTGCGTGTAGCATTTAATTTAAAAGTGTCTCACCGACTATAGTGGAACATCTGCGTGTAGGCTCCTTCCCAGTGACGAGTTTGTAGAGGTCCGGGTAGTACAACTCTAGACTCTCTAGAAAAACCACATAGCCTCGCTCTCCCTTCGTGTGCAGGATATCCAACAACCGACCTGAAACAAAAAACCACTGCAGCATTACTCTTCTTGAACTGAAAAAAAGTTATTTCTACCTGATGTGACCTTTAAAGATTACTTTAAATAGTACAGGTGCATCTCAATAAATTAGAATGTTGTGGAAAAGCTCATTTATTTCAGTAATTCAACTCAAATTGTGAAACTCCTGTATTAAATAAATGCAATGCACACAGACTGAAGTAGTTTAAGTCTTTGGTTCTTTTAATTGTGATGATTTTGGCTCACATTTAACAAAAACCCACCAATTCACTATCTCAACAAACTAGAAGATGGTGACATGCCATTCAGCTAATCAACTCAAAACACCTGCAAAGGTTTCCTGAGCCTTCAAAATGGTCTCTCAGTTTGATTCACTAGGCTACACAATCATGGGGAAGACAGTTGTACAGAAGACAATCATTGACACCCTTCAAAAGGAGGGTAAGCCACAAACATTCATTGCCAAAGAAGCTGGCTCTTCACAGAGTGCTGTATCCAAGCATGTTAACAGAAAGTTGAGTGGAAGGAAAAAGTGTGGAAGAAAAAGATGCACAACCAACCGAGAGAACCGCAGCCTTATGAGGATTGTCAAGCAAAATCGATTCAAGAATTTGAGTGAACTTCACAAGGAATGAACTGAGGCTGGGGTCAAGGCATCAAGAGCCACCACACACAGACATGTCAAGGAATTTGGCTACAGTTGCCGTATTCCTCTTGTTAAGCCACTCCTGAACCACAGACAAAGTCAGAGGCGTCTTACCTGGGCTAAGGAGAAGAAGAACTGGACTAATTTATTTAATACACGAGTTTCACAATTTGAGTTGAATTACTGAAATAAATGAACTTTTCCACGACATTCTAATTTATTGAAATGCACCTGTACATGTTAATGTGATCAGGATGAATCATCATCAGAAAGTGTTTTTTTTTTATATACTAAATTTAGTCATTATTTTGTCATGTCATATATATAATTTTTGGTCAATTTTTCACTCTGGGCTAAAATGCCATCTAATTTTACATCTTTAATTTATACTGTGTGTGTATATATATATATATATATATATATATAATTTGTTGTCTTGGATTACTATATAATATAACAATATAATATAAAGTGTCTTATATAGCTGAAAATCATGATTTCTTGTTGTCAGAATTAGTCAAGTGTCAATTCTGGTACTGTCAAACTCTGTTACCAAGGCAGAGTGACAGTATTGACAGAATTGACAGTCATGTGTGTGTATGTGAGAGAGAGAGGTAGAGAGAGTGTGTGCTTCTCTGTGTATGACAGTCAATTCTGTTACATACTCTCAACACTGTCACTCCACCTTGGTAACAGAGCTTGATGGTAACAGAAATGACACTGTCTAATTCAGACACAAGAAATCATGATTTTCAGCTATATAAGACACTTTTCACAGAAAATATTATATTGTTATGGCCTATAATGTCTTGTGTTCCATTATAATGAGTAACAAATTATTAAAATAACAAAATATAACTATTTGAAATGAAAAAAAGCAGAAAAAATAATGACTTTGGACACCAAATGTACCTGCAATTATAGAATCACCCATATATACATACTTCTTAATATATTTCAAATATTAAGGTCGGAATGAAATGGAAATTTACTTTGGAAATCTCTTTTCTAAATGGATGTTATAGTGATCTTATTGTGAACGATTCATCTGTTCTAATGAAGGAAAAAAGATCCAGATCCAGATCTGTCTTTGATGAAAGCAGTGCATTGTATTTTAACTCACTAGAGAAAGTTCTGGCACAAAAAGTACTTGAAAGATCTTCTGTATTAAGTGCCAAAGTGCCAGTCCCAAAAGGAAAAGAATCATTAGGGAGCTTTGAAAATCCCAGCCGTGGTAAACAAGCATTTTGATGTGCTGCTTTGTGACAAACAAACAGTGCAGACTTCAGCAAGCTGCTCGGACGAAATCCCTGTCATCCGTTTTGCCTGTGGCCGTTCGGAAGTTGAAAAATGATACGAAGGTTCAGGAAAGAGTCGTTAGGAAAGAAAAACTACAGCGGCAGCTCACAGGATTAAAAGCGTCCATTCATCATCACATTACACCACTGGAAAAACACAGTGAAAGATGGGGTGACCGAGTAACTGATTGATGATGTGATTTGCATGTAAATGTTTTCAGCATTGAATTTGCATTTCCATATTCCACGGTGTTTAGTATTTTCTGTCACCAGCATCTAGGAATGTTGATGTCCCTGCGATACGATTGGAGAGCAAAACCAACCTTGGGCAGATCCGTATCACATCATCAACAATTCTACAGTATATGCTTAAGCAGACACAAAAACATTGAATAATACCTGCACGGTTGACTTTGGACTCCAGCAGGCGAGAGTTGAGCACCTCGTCTTCGTCTTGTTCGTCGATGACCTTGCATTGGCGCAGATATGAGGTCAGCTTGTTGGGGTTGATGAAACGGCACAATATGTACCGGTTCTTCTCGGCATTCTCCCACGATGCCTCCCCGCAGTCTAGCAAGTTCATTGAGCCTCCGTTCTCCATTCCTGCAGAGGCCTCTATGAGACAAGAACGGGAGAGAATGTAGTTTTAGACGCTATTTCAACACTCCTTTCACACCCATAGCATTGACAGCACATCAGATAAAAACAAACTTGTCATTGCATGCACAAAGATAAAAGTATCCATTCAGCCATAAATGGATCGACATGATCGTATTTACTTTCTTCGTGTAGTTTTATGGTCTAAAGTGAGTGATTTTTTGGGCTTCTTTTTACAAATAAAATATAGCACTGAACACTAAAAATAAGATAGAATTAGGACTGCGCGATTAACAAAACCAAGTTTTGGGATGATAAAAAATAAAAGAAAATGGTGATGAAATGGTGTCTCAGAGTGACTTGGTCACTTATAACATGCATTTGGGAATGCAACAATGCAACCAAACTTGTCATGAGAAACGCTTCTAAACCAACTGCTGTCAATAAAAGAGAAGCTTTAGGGGCTCATTGTGGCAAAATTAAAGTCTGATGGTTTAACGTTTAAAAATGAAGAAATTAAGACAAACATAATTATCACCATTTTAATAATAATATAATTATATTTCAAAATAAAATTATTATATTATTTTTATTAAACACTTGATTTGTTTTACTGTGAAATATTAGAAAAAAGTGATATTTTGGTTAATATATTTATGTATTTATTATTAGTAGTATTGAGATTACTGAGTCACATTGATTTATAATCACAAAATGTTGTACCATACAAACAAGCACAGTTCTAATTTTATTATGTTTTATGTTCTAATTTTATTTGAAAAATCACATTTTCCCCCCAAATATAATAAATTGTTTCAAAACAATCTTCCATTTCTGCTGACGTCACTGACCATGCCGGCTACAGTCAGGTTAGATACAGAATTTTACACTTATGAAAATGGGGCTGTGAGTGATAGACTTATACAATGTAAAGCACACATCATTTTTAACTCACAAGTTAAAAATTTCAAAATTGTTTTATGGCATTTTTGTCCACTGAAAAAGTTTGAACATCCCTCCATTAACATCCCTCACCGCACTACATTTCAGTTGCAAAAAGGGTTTCTTGTTGACTTGTTTTGCTCAAATGTTGATTATAGTTTATTTAAATGCAGATTCATACAATACACAAAAACATGTTATTAAACGGTCACTGACACTTGCAAATGTATAATTTTTTTAAGTTACAATGATGTTTCCACAATTGTGGAATTACTTTCACACAACTACCTTTAATACCCATTTATTGCCTTTAAAAATCTTCACAAATGTCAACAATAAAACACAATTCATGCAAGAGTGACCTGCAGCTGTGGCGGCTCTGTGTCACCATAATAACACATTTGTGTCCTGCGGACGAGCATCATGATTCTGTGTGCAATCACAAACTGTCATGTTTCAGAGAGGTGAAATAAACCATATCTTTTTTTTTTAAACCTTGTGGACAGCACATGACTGAAGCGACAGCACAGAGGACAGCTAGTCTCCACTAGTGCTGAACTGAGCTGATAGTCTTCTGAATATCTGATGGCTGCAGCACATACACATCAACTGTATACCTGGATCACAGATTTTTTTCTTCCCACCATACAATGGAGGCCAATGGTCACCAAATCGGTTTGGTGATATTTATTTAGAATATCTTCTTTTTTAGTTCCACAGAATAAAGTCATTCAGGTTTGGAATGACATTAGGGTGCGTACATTTTGACAAAATTTTCATTTTGGTGTGAACTACGTAGACCAACAATTGCAAAAAAAAAACACACACACACACGCACAGAGGAAACAACAGAGGAACGTAACCTATGTCAACAGCTCTTGGACAGATTGACACTCGATTGCAAAATGAAGAGCAATGTAGAAACCGCCTAACAACCACCCAAATACAGTAGCAAATAAAGAAATTCACCTATTTCAATGATGTTGAACTAGTTTGGAGCTCAAAGCTGACTGGCCCATTGAAAACTGAAACTTTTAAGATTTTTACAAGTGTACACAAGTCCCGATTCATTAGATTAGACTGATGGCGAAAAAGCATAACTCACTCAGTCACCATATCACAGCTCCATTCTTTGGAAGAAACTAAATCACAATGAAACTGATAAATGATGAGACTTTCTCTGGGGAGAACACTCTGATGTCTCACCTACTTTGAAGAGACAAAACTATGTGTTTTTGTGTCTTTTTCTGACCTTTGAGCCAATTTACTCCTGACAAAAAAATGTTCAAGACCTCTCATATTTTCCCTGATTTTCTGTGAGACATAAATGTAAATTAATTTGCAGCAACCTATGGTAACACTTTATTTTGATAGTCCACTTTAGACATTCAACTACGTACTTAAATAACTTTGCAACTACATGTCAGCTAGCAGTCATTAAAGTATTAGTAGACTGTCTGCTTAATATCTACAAAACACTTTATTTTGATGGTTGCTCAACAGACATTCTACTGACTATAAGTAACTTAGCAAGTACGGCAACTTATTCTACTAACCCTAACCTACCTAACAGTCTACAAATGCTCTGATGAGAGTTAGTTGACATGCAGTTGCAAAGTTACTTACAGTTAGTAGAATGTCTAAAGTGGACTATCAAAATAAAGTGTAACCCAACCTATTAACAAAGGGCTCTGCATAACAAATTTTTGTGGCGAACACACATGTTGAATGTGCAGTCGGCCCCCTTCGGCTGCAATAATACCAGCATTGTTCACCAGTGCTCTATAGTCCTTTGCAAATTAAATCAAACCGTTACTACTGATATGCCCACACACGCTTTTGCATATTTCTGTGTATCTATCATCCCAAGCTCCATTTCTATATCTGCCCTTTCGCTTTTGCCCCCCAGGCTCTAGAACAGCTACGTATGCGAATGCAAACGCGATCATAATGGCCTCACTTCCCCATCTTTACCAGACAGCAGACTTTTGATCAGACCTCAGTAGGTTTCTGCTTAAACGAAAGGAAGAACTGCAGTCTTTAGCCAGCATTTGCCATTTTTAAGTGCAGTATGCAGTCAGTCTGATGTGGGAGGGATGAAGGCATGTCGGATGTGCCACAGCAAGTCATACATCTAATATTAGCCATCAGCATCCATTGTAGTTAAAAAAAACAAAGACAGCTTCTCATTTTTGGAAATCAGAGAAACGTATGGGAGTGAGTGTGGGAGTAAAGTTTTGAAAGCAAATGAGGGCGAGAGCACTCACCCACGATGAAAACGCCCCCCTTTACGAGATCAAAATCGCTCTTGTTTGGGAAACTATGGGTTTCTCCCTTCACATTTTAGCACAATGATTAACAGCGATTTACTGTATCACTTGGTGTTCGTGTCAGGACGTGACTCAGCCGAGTCAAAAATTAAGCATCACATACAGCGGTTCACCATGACAGACACACAAACACGCAGTCCACCCCAACCCCGTCTTATACCTTGACCAGATTTCCTCTTGACTTATTTTGGAGTTAGTGAGTAAGAGAGCGCTCTTCACTTCCCCTTTTCATTAGCAGGTGTTTAACTCAGCCTCATAAAAAAATGAGAAATGTTGGGAACACATTTACAGTTGCACAGCAGAAGTGATACTCATTTTGAACTTGAAGTATATTTAAATTCAGATTATCAGATCAACTTCCACTTACCAGAGTAAGTCAATATACATATAGTGCATCTACATCGGTGTCTAGGTGCCTACAGACTTTCTCATACAACATCTGAAAGTCACTGTTAGTGTGGAAAGAGAGATGGACAACTAAATTATTTATTTATTTTCATGGTATTTCATTTATTTTATTCAGTACCACCGCTACCTTATGCAGAGTACGCAGTTTGCGTAGGGCACCAGCTCCCGGGGGGTGGGGTAGGGGCACCATCCCAGGTGCTCAAAAAAAGAAAAAAAAACGTTCGTTCTATATTAATATTAGCATATACATATACATAAATAAAAATCTAAACATTAACATATATATATATATAATTATAAAAAATTTATTTTATAATGAACACAGTAGGCAGTAAGCACACGTGACGCGCCATTCTGGATCTGCGCCCATGCCCACGCTCGCTCTCACCTCATGTTTTCGGCTGAATACAAATGATCATTATAATTAATGGACAACTAGGCTATATCAAGGAAACGACATCAGCGCAGTCTGGTGTTCGGTCGATTTGTGTTACCCTGTCAGAATAAAAATAAAAAAGCCCAAGATGAAGCCCCTGCATCACTTTCAGGTAGCTACGTTTTTTGACTGTTGACGTTAGTAACGTGTTTTAATGTCGGTAATAATTTCACCACCAACAACAATGCATCTGAATTAATATTCTAGTTTTCATGACTTAAAATGTATTATATAAAAACAATGAGGCAATAATGATTGGTTAATTAATAATAATCATATGGTTTCATTGAATAACACTGTTAAAATACATAATGTAATACAAAATAAACAATTTGCATTATTACAAATGCCTGCAAAGGGCACCAAAGGCCTGGTAATTGCTGTTGTTACACGGACAGGATGATCAAATCCTTGTTTAATATTGACCAAACATTTAATTCAAATATCCACTTAATTTAAAATTTTTGGCCACCTTTTTGCGATAGAAATGCTACAGCCTCTTTAATTTCTTCAACAAAAACATATGGACATCACAACCCTTACCAAAATTAACCATGGTTTTATTGTAGTAAAACTGCTTAATTTTATTTTGTGTGATTTCTGAATGCTTGAGACTATAAAATCAATCAGACAACGGTATTAATAAAATCATAGCCATAGGTAACTGTCTAGAGCTACAATTGTAATTTATAAATAATACAATTTAATTACAATTTATTTATTTACTTTTATATTTTATTAAAGTTCTATTTTGACCCCTTATAGTAGGTTTTTTTTTGTTTGTTTTTTGTTTTTTTAGAAGGAGGGGGCACAACAATACTATTCTGCTTAGGGCACCCATTTGGCTAGCAGCAGCCCTGATTTTATTTATAATCTTTTAGTTTCTTTTTTTTGTTTTGCCTAAAGTCAACTTATTCACTATGAATTTTCCAAAATGGGAGAAGTGAGTGAAACTGCATGAATTTGGATACAATTCTTAAATATATAATGCACTTTGTATTATGTTACATTTGCGTCATGTCTCGAACAATGAAAAACTACCAGGAATCTGATCTGACCACTGAGACTGAGACACATTGAATAAAATTCTGATCTGAAGCGGATTTCAAACCACATTTGGTTTTGGTTAGATTTTTTTACTCACCTAAGCTGCATTTATTTGATCAAAACTTAAAACAACTGTTTTCAATTTGAATGTATTTTTAAAATGTAATTGACTCCTGTGATGAAAAAGCTGAATTTTCAGCATCATTACTCCAGTCTTCAGTGTCACATGATCAGAAATCATTCTAATATGCTTGATTTTTTTATTATTAATAATGTTGAAAACAGCTGTGCTGATTAATATTTTTGTAGAAACTGTGATACATTTTTTCAGGATCTTTAAAGAATAGTAAGTTAAAAACACTATTTTAGAAAAATAAATTTTGTTAGAAATCTTATAGTAATCTATAGTAACATTTTAAATATCTTTACTGTAACTTCTGATTAATTTAATGCATCCTTGCTTTAATAAACATATAAGTTTCTTTCAAAAGAAAAAATATAGTAAATAGGACTGAGTCAGAAAAAAAGGCGTATTTTTTCTGCCTGGTCGAAGAAAGTCTAGGACCTACAATTTTGTGCATGTTTAACAGAAGAATATTTAAATTTTTTCAAGTTCACTGAGCATCCAAGAAGAGTGAAATTGTATGTTACATCTACAGGTTGTTTAGCTCTGCACCACGCTGCTGTCTATCCTTGAGGGACCCTGCTTGATTGATTTTCACTCATGTTGAAGAGCAGCGCGAAACCGAGCTAGCGGAAGCCCTTACCACGTGCTCCTGTGGCTCCATCCGATTTTAGAAAAAACCACAAACCAAAAGCGCCTCATCAGCCAATGGGCTGCAGCCCTGCTCCTCCAAGCTACCAGTTCAGGGGAACTGTACCAGGCTGTTTTGTGTGAAAGTGAAACATGCTACAGCAGGTCTGATGTGTGGCCTTGCTTACAATGACTGAAATTTTATCTAAACATTAGGGCCAAGGGTATTCTGACCTACCTAAGACTGTGCTGATGAGAAAACTAAATATAGCACTTTAGTCAGATAAAAAACGATATACGTCATGTCTTATTGCACAAACATAACAGAGCGCTACTTCCTTAAAGGAACAGTTCACCTAAAATGAAAATCATTTAAAACACCCTCATGTGGTTCCAAACCTGCATGACTTTCTTTCTGTTGGAACACCAAAGAGAGAAGCGACGGGTACTGTGAAGCTCCAAAAATGACTAAACAAACAATGCACCATAAAAGTGGTCTATGGAACTCATGGGCAATATTACAAGCCTTCTGAAAGCATGAAATAGCTTTCTACGCGAAACAGGCCTAAATTTCATTCAGAAAATCTTCCTCTCTGCTGAAGCTCTTAAATCTCACTCAGTTCAAATGCAGTGTCAGGATTGCATACCAAGTTTGACATCATTGGCGTGACATAAGGGCCTTTCGCACCGCTTTAGTTCCAGAACTAAATGTACAGTACTAAAGTACTGGGACGATTTTGCGCGAACTATTTCCCAGTACCATTTAAAGGGTTGCATTCGCACCGAGAGTGTGTACTAAGAAGTGACGTAAGCCGGTCGACAGCGTCGTCATTTGTGCGCGGCGTTCAACGTTCTGGTACTATGAAAAGGTTCCCGCGGTGCGAAAGGCCCTATACAGTACCACATTTGAATCATGGAGGAGGAGGATAAGATGTTGCAGCAAGATGTTCTGAAGCTTCAGAAGACTAGGAATATATTGCATACAGTACATCGTATGGAGTTCTGTGGTACATTTTGCAATTTGTGGTGTTTTGTGTTTCACAGAGGAAAGTTATAGAGATTTGAATAGGGATGGGTACCGAAACCCGGTATTTAATCGGTCCCGGGGCTAAATTATGAAAGACCGGAGTATTGATAAGCTCTGACGTTAACGGTTCTGCTATCGGTACTGGAGAAATTAATACAACACACATACATTTATTATTGCTATATATACATTATCTTGCTAATTCTATCTCACCAGAGTCGCCAGCTATTTTTCAAACATTTGTCTATGACGCATTTTTGCTATTCGCAATTCAGAAGCGAGATCGCGCATATATATATATATATATAACAAAAAGTACCGATAAGAATACCGTTAAAATACCGAATCGATAAGCAGTATCGGTAAGAGTAGTAATACCGTTAAAATCTTAACGATACCCATCCCTAGATTTGAAACAACATTGGCATTTTGATTTGAACAGAGAGATTTGAACAAAGATGAGTAAACAAAGTAAACAAAGAACAAAGATCACTAAACAAAGGTCTGAACAATTTGTTTGTCATGATCTTAAAAACATTATTTTACATTAATTTTATAGTCAAATATAAAATGTGGCTACTCCCTCATTTCTTCAAATAAATAAACAAATAAATAAAAATATACACTACCATTTAAAAGTTAGGGAAATGAAGTTTCAAGAAATTTATACTTTTATTCAGGAAGGAGGCATCAAAATGATAAAAAGCAACAGTAAAGACAATGATAACGTTAAACACAATAATAATAATAATAAAAAAACCTTTCTATTCATTCAAAGAATTCTGAAAAAGAAATGTATTACGATTTCCCTAAAAATATTTTGCACAACAAATGAACGGCAACTGAATGTTTTTTTCATCAATTAAATGCAGCCTTGGAGAGGATACAAGACTTCTTTTAAAAACATTACAAAATCTTACCAACTCCAAACTTTTGAATAGTAGAGTAAAACAATATATAAGTTAAATGTTTTTTTTTGTTTTTTTTACATTGAATTCCCATAAAAAGTAAATTCCCATACTATTATTCTAAAATGTGATTTACAGTACTTCCTTCCGTGAGCTGTGTCATTTCTGCGCAACTAAGGTCAAACAAACACTGACTGTTTCCAAACAAGTTTCCCAAAAACTCCCCTATCTGCAAGTGAGGAGACAAATAAGTCACTCCTTTCATTGTCAAAAACTGACATAGTTTATTTAATAAACACATAAGCCAATAAACAAACAAAGGAATGAATAAGATAGTCATCAAAGCATGCTTCCTGAATTCTTGTTGACAGTGTGCCATTGACAGCCGGCCAAATAGCAGCCTTAGATCACAAACCACATTTCATAGTGTATGTCTGCACTATGTCTGTACGTTCTTCTGCACTGGAAGCTCCTGTCATCAAGTCAAATTCCTTGTGTGTGTAAACATACTTGGTAATAAAGCTCTTCTGATTCTGAAATTAAACTTGATAACAGAATGTACAAATGGAACCGAGATTTTCGAAAAATGCTACTCGCCCAGATCGATGACACAAATATGTGTTTGTTTCAAATGGACCATAAGAAATCCATTCTTTTGGGTTGAAGAATGAGTCTGCACATTCCAGCTGTAATGCAACTGCTTGGACTCAGATCCAAGATCCAGCAAACACTAACAATTCAACCTTTGTGAGGGACGAAGCTTTGCACATGAACCTAAGAGCCAATCTGATGACATTCACAATCCAGAAACAGGAGCTTTCAACTCTCCCCCAGTCAGGTGTAGCGTGTAGTTGATATGGCATGCTTTTCATGTGTATTAGTGGACTATTAAAATCTGTGCTCGCACATTTCTATTTAGGTTTCTGAGCGAAACATCCAAATTCTCAAATTGTTCCGAATGCTTATCTCTGTTTGTGCTTGAATAAAAATTAGGGATGCACCGATTCGATACTCAGTATCAGTATCAGCTCCAATACTGCCATTTTCTGCCAGATTGGGTATCGATCTGACGAGACCGATCCAAATCCGATATTGTGCGTATACTATTCTGTGTTATTGTTAAGCTCCATGAAAGGCACAAAAGCATTATAAAGCATAATAATATTTCCGTGCACTATATTCCAAGTCTTCTGAAGCCGTTCCATAGTTTAATGTGAGGTACAGATAAATATTTAAGTTGTTAAATTCAAGTTCATGTAAACACTTCTCTCCTCTGCGGCTGACAGTCATCCTCCATCGCATCGTGTCGCGTTCGGTTACGACAGTCAAGACAATAAAACTCTCTCCAAGATGATTCAGTGTTCCTATAATTATACTTGATCTGTAGATAAAGATCAATGGTTTTGCATAAAAGGACTTTATCTTGCTGGAGTTTAGTGCTGTTTCTAAATCATGTTACTTTCTGCCGGGTGTCTGTTAGATCACAACACTGCAGTAGAGAGCACTATGAATTGTTCTTCATGCACACAGTAACTGAAATTTAAAACTTTTCAAAGAAAAGACTCTATCGTACAGATATAATACACTACGCCTCAATATCTCTTCCCTTTGTGTGTTGAACTTTTCTATGCAGAGCGTTCTGACTCCGTGTTGCTTCAAGCGCATCATTCTGCACACGGGATGCGCATAAGTGCTTTGTGCCGCTCTGTATAGAAGCCTTTCATGTTATAATACTTTTGCGCAATGAAAGATTGTTAATAGCTTTCTTGTTCTGTCCTATCTATCATATGTTGCTGCCTCATTACTGTGCTATATTTAAAAGAAATGTATTGTAATGTTATAGCATCATTTATATATAAATATATTTACTTGTTTTTCATGAATGTATTTTACAACAATACAAAGATCAATGTGTAACATTTGACCAGATTTAGTCCAACACTTATAATGTGAATAATGTGAATATAATATAAACACTTATAATGTGAATAATGTTTTTTCACTAGTTTAGATTTTGTAAAATGATTGTGCACTCATGATTTTTCTACAGTACCTTTTGCTGCTGAATTATCACTAACCTAGTCTATAATAACATTTAAAAGACAGCTTTTAAGACCATTACTTGACATGTATGAGGAATCATTTATTACTGGAAAGCTCCCAGATTCATTAAAACTAGCTATAATAACTTTAATATTAAAACCAAATAAGCCCCCAACTGAATGCTTGTCATACAGACCAATTAGTTTAATGGGATGTGATACAAAAATACTTTGTAAAGCACTTGCTAGAAGATTAGACAAATATCTTCCCCAATTAATTAATGATGATCAACAAGGCTTTGTACAAAAAAGACAAGGTTATCATAACATCAGAAGGGTCTTGAATATATTACATGAGAGACCTAATGAAAAAGACACAGTAATGCTTTCAGTAGATGCGTGCCAAGCATTCGATAGGATAGAATGGGACTATCTCTTTGATGTTCTTTCAAGATTTGGATTAGGCAAAACTTTTCTTAAATGGACTCGGCTATTATACACGGACCCGGCTGTTGAGGTACTAACTAATAATATCATCTCAAGGTCATTCAATCTGCAGCGATCCACCCGTCAAGGGTGCCCTCTGTCCCCACTGTTGTTCGTGTTGGCAGTCGAACCCCTAGCTATGGCAGTGAGAGTACATACAGGAATATCAGGCATTAAAATTGGGGACATGGACCATCGTATCTCTTTATTAGCAGATGATATTATATTTTTTCTTACTAATGTGAAAAGTAGTATTCCCAATTTGATGAGACTAATCAAAAATGTTGCTGAATTTTCTGGATATAAAATTAACAACTCTAAATCAGTATTAATGTTTCTTAATAAGGAAGAAAGACATAGACCCATAATAAATACCCCCTTTATGACAACTATAGAAGGTTTTAGGTATCTAGGTGTCAGAATTACCCCCGACCTTAGTGAAATAATCTCAAAAAATTATGATCCCCTAGTGGAAAGAACCACTGATGTATTGAAAAAATGGTCAAATTTACCAATATCCATGATCGGACGAATTAATATAATTAAAATGTCTATTCTACCCAAATTCTTATACTTTTTTCAAACACTCACATTGCCATTACCAAACATCTTTTATGATAAAATTAACAAACTAATTGCTCAATTTGTTTGGAATGATAGAAAAGCTAGACTTCGCCTTAAGCTATTACATCTGCCCTATGAAAGGGGAGGGCTTCAACTTCCCAATTTTAGATGGTACTATATGGCTGCCCAACTTACTTCAGCACTAAATTACTTCAGTACAACAACACCTGCTTGGGTAGACATTGAACAAAACTCCATCCCAGATATACCATTAAAAATGTACCTATACTCTTCAGATACTAAGTCATTGAAGAAGAACACAAAAAACCCTTTCCTTAAAAATACTGTTTCAGTCTGGCATGCTGCACATAAGCATATAGGTGATATGCCGAGATTATCCCAATTTACTCCTATTTGGGGTAATGAACAATTTACACCTGGTAATAAAGATGGAGGATTTAAGATATGGAATATTAGAGGCATTCAGAAAATTATGGATTTATATGAAGATGGAGGTCTACTTTCTTTTGATCAGCTATGCCAGAAATACGCAATTCCCAAAAAGCATTTTTTGTAAGTATTTACAGTTGAAAAGTTACATGTCATCAAAAGAAGAACAGATCATCTGTATACCATCTTTATCAAAATTAGAGGAAATAACTCTCGGAAATTTAGAAGGTAAGGGTCACGTATCTGTGTACTATAATTTAATGGTGAAACACAGTACTGAATCAACATTGGACAAATTAAATGCCTGGAAAATGGATATACAGGAAGATATAGATGAGGCAGACTGAAACTATGCTGGTCTTAAAGCACAAACGCAGACAATAAATACAAGGTTTAAATTATTTCAATATAAATGGTTAATGAGAACCTATATAACACCTGTCAAACTTAATCAAATGTCCGCTAATATTCCAGATGCGTGTTCTAAATGCTTGGACGATAAAGGTACACTGTATCATTGCCTCTGGGAATGTCCAAAGATACAAAACTTTTGGAAGGAGGTTATAAAATGTTTGTCAGACATGTTTAATATTGCAATTCCTTTGAATGTAAAACTTTGTATTCTTGGAATATATCCAATGGACGTTATACAAACATCAAGGCAGATTAAACTTGTAGACTTTGGTCTCCTTCAAGCCAGAAGAGTTATTGCATTAGGCTGGAAGAGTATGGATGCTCCATCTATGAAAATGTGGACAAAGGAGTTATCGAACTGTATCGGACTGGAAAGGCTAACTTACATTGCTAAGCTATGGGAGCCATACATAAATATCATGTCAAATGGAAATGTAGACCTTACTGAAAAAGACATTGTAAAACATTCTCTGTAACAAATTTATTTATTTATCTTTTATTTATTTATTTATTTATATGTATATATATATATATATTTACATACATATATACTGTATATGTATGTACATATACAGTATATATGTATGTGTGTGTGGTTGTACATACACATATATTTATTATTTTATTTATTATTATTATTTATTTATGCATTTCTTTTTTTAAAAAGTGTTAATTGAACATGTGTAAGTGAAGGGGTGTATGCTTGTGTACTTGTTCCATAGGCTATTTTGTTACTATATGTCTAGCTGATGTGTGTTTATCAAATAAGATAAGGACGATAAACATATTGGAGGAAAAAAAAAAAAAAACCTAGTCTATAATAGTATTTTTGTCATAGATTATGATTATATATTTTTTCATTTGTTATTTTTCTTTATAATGAAGTTGTCTATATTTAGTTGATTGTGTTTAACACACAAAGTGATGATCAGATCAACATAAAGTATACAAATTCTACATTTATTTTAAAAAAAGGCCTGTGCAAGTATCGGATTGGTATCGGACGATACTCAGAAATTTTGGTATCGGATTTGATCGGTTCTGAAAAAATGGTATTGGTGCATCCCTAATAAAAATGAGCTGAAGTTAATGAGCATTTAAATTTTAATGTTTAAACTTTTTAACATTTAAACGCGTTTTTTGACATTACAAATTTTTAATAAAAGTCTATTCAAGGTACATATTTTGTCCAGGAAATGACTACAAGACATACTGAGACACTATATTTTAAGATTTGTAAATAGTTTGAACACCTTTGTAGTGAAACACTCCTTGTTCAAGCAGGGAAAAAAAACAGATGTCCTAAATACAACAGAACGTTGTCTGTAAGTTTTACCTTGTCATTTCTTCATAAAACAGCACCTTTTCAAAGCCCCACATTCATAATGCATATGGCATGATAACGTTTTACATTTTTGTCAGCGGTACATTAAAAGCATTGTTATCCTTATGCCACAGTTTGGTCTTGGGGTCAGATTAGACTTTATATTGTAAAACATTGATTTATTTATGTTTGTTATTAAAAGGCATGATTATGTAGATTATATACCATAGACAGTACTTAGACACTTTTGAAGGTCCCTTACGTTTGAATACATTTGAAGCCTGCCTCTTATGATAAGGTTATTGACAGACTGTGGCGTTCTTGTGATGAACTAAAAGGTTCCATTTTGTAAGTTTCTCAAAGAACTGAAAAAAAATAATAATAATAATAATTTTTAATCATAATTGCCTAAAGGTTCTTCAAAAAGTTCCCAGGGAACACAAAACCAGCAACACTTGGAATTAATAAATAAAAGTATAAAAGAAATAAAAATAAAAGTGTTTTTGTGTCTGTCTGTGTGTGTGTGTGTGTGTGTGTGTGTGTGTGTGTGTGTGTGTCTCTCTGTGTGTGTGTGTGTGTGTATGTGAGTGTGAGTGTGTGTGTCTCTCTGTGTCTGTGTGTGTGTGTGTGTGTCTGTGTGAGTGAGTGTGTATCTCTCTGCCTAAAGGTTCTTCAAAAAGTTCCCAGGGAACACAAAACCAGCAACACTTGGAATTAATAAATAAAAGTATAAAAGAAATAAAAATAAAAGTGTTTTTGTGTCTGTCTGTGTGTGTGTGTGTGTGTGTGTGTGTGTGTGTGTGTGTGTTGAATAAGTAAATTGTTTTCTCCATTGTTTTCTTTTTATGAACTTGCTCTAGATTAACTTTACAACACTTCTCCAGTGTGGCCGTTTATGGACTCCAGTATTTTTTCATTTTTACAGTGACATACTGCGGTGTCAGAAATTAACTCTTTAATTACTGGGCATTTTGGAATGGAGAGCATATTACTTGCAATATAAAATACATACTGTGGATCAAATACTTCAGTCAAAGTATTGGAAATGAATTCTCAATATGAACAATTATGGCTGTTACCTTAAAAAAAAATTTCTGGAAATAATGCATGTAAAAATGCAAAATAAATAAACCTTTTACTTTAGACACTGCTAGAACACATTTACTATTTTTGTTTCAAGTTTTGGAGTGTTTCTTAATGTTAGCTATAGATTAAACAACACTAAACTCTGAGATAATGGTTTGACAGATATTTGAGATATAGCATATTTTTACACCCATATTTTGAATATTATCCCTTTCAGTGATATTTTCTCTGTGTGCCCTATAAATTATGACCATGTTATATAGGATTATTATAATAACTTGTCTGGTTTTGTTTCAAACTTGACAATCTTTGATTTGTTATGACTCAGATTCAGTTCATTCTTTATTGCCCTCAGAAGAGGACATTTGTTTTCACAGGCTGTACCAGAAACTGTAATACAAGGCATGATTATGAGTATGACCTTCAGACAAATGCATTTTATTTATAAAATTAAAAAGAAAAATAACCTAAACTATTACGGAATATATGCTGATGTGCTGCCAACTACTTTCTATTCATTAAAATAATTAGCAGTAACCAATGATGCATGTATTTTTTTCTCTAAGTTTTTTCTTGTCCCAAACCAATTATCATACTTTCAATTGTGATTAATTAACCCAAGTATATCATATCATTATGCATATTCATGATATGGCATCCTGTCTACAATTTAATACATGTTATGAAATAAATGACATGAATTATAAATCACTCTAAAGTATTAGTCATTCTCACATAATTTCTCATTTACAAATGTATTCACTCAAAAATGTGTCAAATCCAAAATAGTGATTATATTAATAAGGCACTACTGTTTGCTGATCCGCAAGAATGCAAATTCCACACTTTATTCTTTAGTCATTGCTTAATCAACTGGGAGTGGATGAGAAGTTTGCCATGGATGTTTTTTCAGAACATCATGAAACTTGCCAGGCCCAAGGCAGGGCGGACACACCAAGCTTACTGAGGCATCCTAAAACAACTACTATTCCTGTAGAGCAAGCTGTCTTCAAAGGAGCAGCTTTCCAAGTCTTATGAAGACTCTCCTAAAGTCCTAGTCATTATCAAAGTAAGCATGCCATGACATGTGGTTCAATTTGTTAGGCAAATATGAGGTCAGAATAGCTGCTGAACATACATAGTGGAACCTTGTCTATCCCATTTAACGGTCACATGACACCTTCACACTCTGCACATCTCACAAGCAGGACGGAAGGGGACAGAGCCTCATTAGGACAACAGCAATTGCTACAACTACATTTACATCAATTGCATTAGTGATTGTGAAATGGAGGAGTTTGTGTTAAATAATGCACAAAACATTATCTGATTACAGAAAGCACCAAATCCCATGAACAGTGCAAAAATCTCTGTAAATGCAACAAGTTGATATTTAGAGCATGCAGAAGAGACTAAAGAGATAAATAAATACCTGAAAAATTCTCTACAAAACACATTGTCATTGGATTAATAGTGTCAGATTTATGTGATAGTGCAAGATCCTTTCACTGCCAGACTTTCACTTGTTAGTTTCTATCAGTCATTTTGCTATGGCATCAGATTTTCAATTTTCTAATTTTGACATTCAATTTATAGCCCATGTTGATGCTGCAAGATTAAACTCATTACATCCTATTAGTTGGTTATTAGGGAGGATGAGTGACTATAAATGGAGAGAACGACGAATTGTATGAGTAAGATGACAGTCAAAATACAGTTCTGCCAAAAAGATAATCTAATCACACTAATTCATCAGTTGCTTGCATCAGTTTAACATACTTCATTTATGCGCGCGAGTAGACTACGCATTGTAAATAACTTTACTAACCTAGTTCTACACTGATTAAAAGTCAAGTAGTGCACACATTCTGTTCCCCAAGTCCAAAAACAAAACGACTTTAACTTGTTTCGGGAGCATCATACGTATAATAACAACCCTGATACGGTTTAGTTTCCGACGTATGACGGTCTATCGGACGCCGAGTTTCGTAGAGAAGTTCGGCTCTGCAGTGTTTACTTACTAAACAGTTAGTTACATACATCGTCTTCCTCCTTAAATAGTCAGTAAAGTGGTTTACCTGTTGAAGATCACTTCCGGGGTCTAATTCGACCGTTCCATTCTAGTTACTTGAAGACGCCAGTGTTTTTGTCGCAACAACGCTCAAAACGAGCCGGATAATTTCACTTTACAGCCTCATAATAGATGTCCCTCAAAGCGCTGGTGTGGCAAGTGGGCGGAGCTAACGGAGCTCATCACTATATAAACTTACAGCTGCAGTTAAAAGTTTGATTTGTTCGAAGTGCAACAGCAAAGCAAACAGCAGTTTGTTTGTTTTTCTGACGATAAAATGTGCAGCTCACCATGGGACAAATATATATATTTTTTCATTCAGTGGTTAACTTTAATTGAGATAAATAAGCTTATATTGAATTGAAATATAAATATTACATTTAAAATTTTCATAAATATTAAATTAGGTTTGCTCAGTGTGTAATACTACTGAATAAAAATAACCATTTAAGAAGAGAAGAATACACATTTTTATCAGAGCCGTCCACTTTAAAATTATATGTTTTCATCTTCTCATTACATATTTGATTCCATCTATTGAACATATTATTTTTGTCAGTTCTAGTTAATTGTATTTTTCCAGTTTGCTTATCTCAATTCAATATTCTGGTTGTCTAACACTAAAACCCAAAAGGTTGCAAATGCAAATCCTAATTATTCTAACAATTATCTGAGTCATTGACACAATTCTGAAAGCCTTCTATTGTGGTTCATCTTAAATCACTAATAGCTAACACAAAAGCTTTAAAATGATCTCATCTAGATTTCAAACGCTCAGACCTGAAAGATGAACAAAGTGCCATAAATAATGCTGTAGTGCCATGAAAATATTATTGAGATACAGCTGTCGGACAGATTTTGGAATATACTGTGTGAAGTCTTTATTTATGTACTCATTTGTTGGCTTATAGGGGAATTGTTCCTCTCTCCAGCGTCTGACAGATAGTTCCATCATGAACTCTGTGGTACAGAACATGCAAATGCATCCCCCAAAACATTTGTTTATGGCAACAGTTACACAAATGTCACACCATGCTTCCAAAGGGACTGTTTCATTCTATTCTTTTCTTTTCTTTTACACTAGACTGAAATGAGGAGAACAAAAATAAACCTGATTTAACTCAAATTTACCTTGACTCAGGGCTTGCATGAGATAAGATGGAAATTTTTATTTTAACTGTTGTGTAAACATGTTGTAGTTCTTAACTTAGTCAAAATAATGTTATGTTAGAGTCATGATGTAGGAAACTTGTATGTTTGTGAGAAACTTCACAAAAATAAATGAATTAATTAATAATAGCTTGAGATGAGGCTTACACGTTGCCTTTTGTGTAGACTTTATTAATCATACTTAATGAGCATAGAAAATTATTCATATTAGGGTTATGTACAACAAACATCACAATAAAGACTTCAAATCAAAGATCTAATTTAAACCTCGCAGTTAAGACGCTTTACAGTGTCATGCAAGGAAGCCTACCAAATAAAGAAAT
The DNA here is from genome assembly GCF_001515625.1 of Sinocyclocheilus rhinocerous. Classification (NCBI taxonomy): domain Eukaryota; kingdom Metazoa; phylum Chordata; class Actinopteri; order Cypriniformes; family Cyprinidae; genus Sinocyclocheilus; species Sinocyclocheilus rhinocerous. Next base: position 309,361 of record NW_015644415.1, read on the forward strand.
CCAGTCAATTAGCTAAAGACTGTGCCCTCTAGTGGCAAAATACAAAGCACCTGGTTAGCTGCAATACATACGTATATTATATTACTAATTCACTGGTGTGTTTCATTGAAAATTAAAGTGCTTCTCCAAGTTTCTTGACTCTCATGCTGTCATGGTTGAGTGGATACTTTCATTGAAGACACTTCGATGTTTGTTGAGACACTTGTTTGTTGAGCAGCATTCTTAGCATTCGGCTGCTAATGAGTAGGCCTACCTAATGATCTGCTCTGTGTCAGGTGAAATGAAATGTTTCATTCTGTTTACAAGAGATGGGCGTTCCACATAGATTGAACATACAATATTGTTCAAAACGCTGAGTGAAAGAGAACAAGCTCTCTCTCTCTCTCACACACACACACACACACACACTCTTAAAAATAAAGGTGATTCAAAAGGTTCTTCAAGCGATGCCATAGAAGAACCATTTTTGGTTCCACAAAGAACCATTCAGTCAAAGGTTCTTTAAAGAACCATCTCTTTCTTACCTTTTTGTAATCTGAAGAACCTTCTTTCACCACAAAGAACCTTTTGTGAAACAGAAAGGTTCTTCAGATGTTAAAGGTTCTTTATGGAACCATTTAGACAAAAAGGTTCTTCTATGGCATCGTGAAGCACCTTTATTTTTAAGAGTGCACACACACACACAATGTTGTCCTGTCTGAAATCAGAAGAAGCATCTGCCAACTACATACAGGTGCATCTCAATAAATTAGAATGTCGTGGAAAAGTGAATATATATATATTTTATCTTTGAAGAACCATTCCCATAGAAAACCTGGATATATGAAGAAGACTCATTTTAAAAGTGTTTTCCAGATTTCTAGATCTGGAAAAGTCTGGAAAATGGATAATATTTTATAACTCCAAGTGGGTTTTTATAATGAAATTTATAATTAACTATTTATGCTAAGCTCTAAAATGTACTGGGTAAATTATGAGTAAAACATTTTAAATAATCTTTAGTCTCAATTCTAATCCAATAAATCACGAGCAACTTGAAAATTCATGGGGCATTTGATTAGGCTATTGTTGAGAACAAAGTGGGCCTTGGAGTCAAAAATGCTGAGAACCATTGATTTACACTGTTTGTGGATACAAAATGTAACCATTAAAGTTTGCATTAAGTCTTATAATTATTCATTGTTAAATTAAAATATCCTTGTGAAAGCTGCGTCATTATTTTATTTTTAAATATTTTTTAAATAGTCACAGTAGAGCTGAACAGAAACTCATTGCAATGCTCAATGAAAATCATTCTGAATGGTTAAAAGCCTATGTTGAAGACACCATGTACTGTATCAATGGGTCAATGTTAATATTTTCATAGCTATATGTTTTGCCAATAAAGCTTTACAATGTGATATTTCTGCTTTCTCCCTAAACCGATGATGCTGTTCTTGGTCAATCTTAATGGTGAATGCACATTCAGGAGGCAAAACCATTACAGCTTTCCAACTACCAAGGGATTATACGGTAATCATATTTGTTCTGATCGTAACTTAAAAATAATAAATTGTTTTCAAAGAAATTTTCCATTACTGAGAGCCATAATGGACCCTGGCTCTAGACGAGTCAATCAATTTCCTTAGAAGTGGGTAAATCGATGAACATCAGCCTCGATGCAACATCTCTGATCAGTTTGAAGTCTCTTTCTGGTTGACTTGGACTTTCTCAAGCCCTGCTGGTCAAATACAAATTATAAATGTAATCAAAGCTAATGTCACATCTTATCTAATGATTAATTTGGACTCGAACACAGGCTAAATAAATGTACGTTGTTTACTGTAAATGTATCTGTAAATTTACTGGCATGTGTCTGTGCTCTGTGAATATGTGAATAGATCTGTGATTAGGCCCAATGCAAATTTAGGTAATACTAATCACAGAGCTGAAAAAAGGCACCTATCAATAGGGAGGTTTTATGAAGTTTCTGAAAGCAATGTTCATCTTCAGTCTCTCATTTTCATTTTTATCTGCCAGCGCTGCTCAGTCAAGTCCATTATTAACAGCAGTTTGAACAGGAATCCATTTCCGTGCCCAACCACTGAGCAAAAGCAACAATGAACCTGAAAATTGTAACAAATTATATAGTTTATGAATGTAGTGGAAAGCATTGTGTTTGCCTTCTTGTGCAAAAATGAGACTGCTTGAGTGAGAGAGAGGGATGCGGCATGAGCTGCGTGCTCATTAGAGTCATAGAGGAAAAATGAACAGAAACGTGACCTGAAGGCAGAGATTGGCATTGGTAAATTTGTCGCTGTGGACCTGCCATACTTCTTTAACTTTTGCCATTGCTGGAAAGTTATAGTGGATGTGACAATGCTCTCGTGTTGAAGCCATGGCCTGATGACCAAAGTGTTGTCAAGGCAACACAACTCACATACAGTGTATATAAAATGGTTTTATTCTTCAAGGACACCATGATAGATTTCAGAATTCATTGATGAATAGAAAGTTCAAAATAACAGGATTTATTTGAGATACAAATATTTTGCAACATTATAAATGTCTTTACTGTCACTTTTAATCAATGTAAGGTTTTCACAGAAATATTAAGCAGCATCAACTTATTCAGATAGCAATATATTCAGATAGAAAACAGTTGTTTTAAATTGAAATAATGTGTGTGTGTGTGTGTGTGTGTGTGTGTGTGTGTCTGTGTGTGTGTGTGTGTGTGTGTGTGTGTGGTCAAAGACATCCATCTAGTGCTAGTTGGCATTGAGAAACAATCAAATAAAAAGCATAGAGATTATAGAATGCTCTCCTTAATGACCGAATGACACCTTAAACAGTGAAATACCATCACAATTAAATGCAATCAGTGTGCAAAACTCAGAAATCTGAGGATATTAGTAGACATATTTTTCATTAAGGATAATGATTTGAGGGCAACTTAATCAATAATTTTACATCTACTGGTATTTAGTGCATTAGACCAGATTGAGAGAGCTATGAAAAGGTCATGTCCTTCACTCTTAAGGTGATTTTAGTCTCACAAAAGGCAGACATGTCCTCATCCCATTCATTGTTATAATCTACTCACACAGTGTGTGGGTAAAGGCAGCCCGTTCTCTATTATCACATTACTTAAATACAATTTATTTATCTAACGAGGGGATATAAAACTTAAACGGGATGTGAAGAACAAAGGAAAGATGAATCATCGTCTTCACTTTTGAAGCCATTCACTTGTGTTTAAGCTGCTCATTTGTATCCATAAAAGCCTGCCCACTATTATTTGAATCAAAGACATGCCTGGTTATCAGTGAAATTAATATTAATACATCAATTTAAGATGATGGCACAGACACATCCAGTCTCTAAAAGCTCTAAAGTAAACCAAGAGAATGTGACAGACTGTCATTATGCATTTTGCGCTCCATGGCTGACATGATGGAATGCTAAACCTAAGTAGGCCTAGTTTTTCATCATTCAAACCATTGTTGAACTTCACTGTAAAAAACAAACAAACTCAGAATTCCTGATTTTTACTTTACCGTACTGATAAAATACAACAAGTCGTTGTAAATATTCTATTTTTGCGACGTAGTGCCTGTTAGCCCCGCCCATAGCGAACCCTTATTGGACCGTAGAACTGCTCCTCATGTATATTAAACATCAAACATGGAAGACGGCGTGATTCTTTTGAGGAGAGACTGATTATGGGAGGTTTGACTAAAAATTCCATGAAAGCATCCAATAAAACATTACGGGAGTCATGAAAATACAAGGTATGTGTTCTTCCTGGAGTTTCACGCTGTTCAGCTAAAGTATATTAAATTGTGCAAGTGTGAAAGTGCGTTAGAAACACAGAGAGCTGTTCTGAGTGGCTGTCTTGGATTGATTAGTTGTGCCACGCCCCATTTTCGCGTTGATTGCCTCGGCAAAAGTAGCTTGGTTTTGTTGATTGATAATAATTACAGTATCTACACTATAGTAGTATAGAAATGATTATCTTTTTCTAACTATTAAGGGGGGTCTGTGCTTTTGTGACGATCTCATCATTATATATAATATAAGATTAGCATATATTATATAAATTATACATATTATGCATACAATTATTTTCCATTTAATTGTAATAAAATGTAGAACTAAGGCAGAAAAAATCACTGTAAAAGTAGAGAAACAAGTAAACCGAAGCACCCTGATATGCTATCAAAACTCAGTGTTGTGTTTCTGTGATCAAATGTGGCTCAAAGCGTGTCCCTTGAGTAAGAAGGAGCCCTGCTTTAATAGACCCGATGCTGACGAATGCAGTGGAACCACTACACCGTGCAACATGGGTCAGGAAATTCATCGCTCAGAAGCAGGCCAGTGAAAATTGAGTACACTTCGGATGCCAAAAAACTCCCACACATGTAACAAGATCAGATGGCATTGTCAAGAACTTTATCGCCTAGTGAAAAGGAACAGATAATTTTACAACTGCACTAAAACTTGGACAAGAGCAGAAGTTCACATTTATTATTCACACAGTGAAATGTATAACAATGAGAGCGTTTATGAATAGGGAATATTTGCGTTCAGCCACAGCAGATGAAGGCATATTGTTTTCATGAGCTGAAGCGAGGAGTTTCCAAGTCTTAAAGTTAATAATAGTGCTATACAAAGGCAAGTTAATCAAGCACTGCAAAACTGACAGTCTAGGTCATGTTTCATATGCTTCATAATTCCAAAAAAGCACCATAAATCTCATTTGTGCATATAAATTCAAAAGTGTGCATTTAACCTGGTGTTGAATATGAAGAAACACATATGAAATTTGAGAACTTTGATGAAGGGAAAAGTTCTAAGTGAATAGGGTATTAAATTTCAATCAGTCTCTCACACAAAGCTGTCATATGACCTCAGAAAACTTAATATAGTTTTATACAAGCCCTGGTCACTGTATGCTTTCATTATATAGAAAAGATCTTGTTCTCTATACAATTAATATTAATTAAATTAAGTCATAGAGGTTTGTAATGACACAAGGGTGAGTATATGAAGACAAAATATTCATTTTTCAGTGAACTATATCTTTCACAAAGCAAACACTTGTGAATGAAGTGGCGTGTTTCAAATAAACAAGTCAGTCAAGAAGGCAGGATATGCTTCCAACCTTACGCAAAATTCTGTGGTTGCCACAATAACACTGATCCATGACACTCCGGCTCGACCTTTAATTTCACCTCAGGAAAAGGAATCTGCGCCGTAACAAAGCCATCAGCCACACACGCTGAACACTACAGGGGTTCTCTGCGTTCATTTCCCCTCATTTTAAAAGCTATCTTCACCCTGCATCAGAAAGACTTCACAGATGGTCTATCATCTAACTTTTTTTTTCGTAGTCCTCACAACCGAACCAAGTAGGAGTGTGTACTGTAATTACAGCAGGGAAAACAGCTCCCACAAAGGACATTTTTCCTGGCATGAAAAATTATTCGTGCAGCCAAACAGTGCATCATTTTCCAATTTGGGTTGAAATCAAGCGCATTTTCCCCATATAAACATATTTAATTTGAATCAAAGTGAATATGTTGTGATCTAATTATATTCTTGTGTGTACCTTGTTTCTCATGCGAGGAACATAACCCTTCATCAGGAACATGAAATGTTTATTCAATAAATTATATCTTTAATGATCTTTTCAAAATGTTTCAGCTTTATATTTTGCAAACTGAGTTAGCTGCTGATTTTGGGTAGGATGGCCTAAGAATAGTTTCTGCTTCTCTTGGGTGTCTTAGCCTCTTATATATGATATGAACTCACACATTTGATTCCTAATGAGTAATCCTAGTAAACGATCATCCCCTTAAGACCTGTATTTACAGCAATAATTAATTAATATGGAGAATGACAACAACAACTAGGTACAGAGCCCAGTCACAAAAAATGACAAGATCATTACAGTACCTTTAGTACAGATAGCATGTTGCTTCTTCTTTCAGATGTAAACAATTTTTTTTTTGAAAAAGCTGTACTTGCAGATAATGTAATATGAATGAAAAATATGGCATGTTTGTAAGAAACAAATTCATGATCAAGGCATTTTAAGTTCAAATCACTTCTCCTACTCCATAATAACGCATCTACCAGTGAAAAACTCCATCTCCTGCTGTCTTCTCACATCAAAATCCACCAACATATTTGTTTAGAACAGTTTTGGACTGTTTTCACTGATAAACAGTGCTTGATCTGTGCATATTTTCCTCCTGATTCAGATGAAGAAAGCAATATTATAGACAGAGGACTGTAGTTTAGGCAGAGGCAATGGTTTAAAGTGAAAAATTGGTGGATTTGTTTCTTACAAACATGCAGCCTTTCACTTCATAAGACGTTAATTGATGGACTGGAGTCGTGTGGATTACTTGTGAATTATGTTTTTCTCAGCCGTTTGGATTCTCATTCTGACGGCACCCATTCACTGCAGAGGATCCATTGGTGAGTAAGTGTAATGCTACATTTCTCCAAATCTGTTCTAATGGAGAAATAAACTCATCTACATCTTGAAAGGCCTGAGGGTGAGACAATTTTCAGCAAATTGTCATTTTTTGGTGAACTATTCTTAACATGCAATTAAGTGTCAAACAACATGACATTCATTTCACACTTAAGTATATTCTTTTAAAGTATATGATTTCCAAAATAACTAGCCTACTCTTTTTAAAAGTATGCTAAAGTGTACTTCTTTTTCACAAGGGTGGCTTTTTCCAGACCTCCCTGGATAAATACAGCATGCAACATAAGCATAGTCTTTTACCTGTCCATCTTGTAAATATGCTCTGATTATCTTACAATTAAAGTAATATTCTTCATCACCCAAGTAAATGTAATTGCCATTTAAGACATTTTTAACTGTTTTTCTAAGCCCCTTAAACTAAAAACAGCATGTGAAAGTTTCTGTACCTGTACAAAGTGTATGAATATTTAATGAAGACAGCATTTTTAGTTTATGATTGATTGTCTGATGCTAAACAACCACCAATAACATTTTAGTACAGTACCATAGTGTTTCACACAATGCCTTTGGCACCTTAGTTTTGGGTCAGCACTATTTTGGAGCAGGACATCGTAACCCAGGGCTAAGAATATTGCTTGACCCATGATTAAACATGCCTTTAACCCGCGATTGCTACACATGAATTTTAATCATCAAGAACATATTTTCATATGAGAACTAGTCTGCCATCTGTTTTATGTCGTGGACGAAGCAGGACAGCGTGTCTGATTCATTGTTCATGCATTTCATGTTTGAAGGTCTGAGCTCGTACACAATAACACAATAATGACAGGCACGGTAAAGTGACAGCAGGGGACACATATTTCATGCAGCAATTTCAGGTCAAATGTTATTTGGGGGCATGCTTTGCTGAATTAATTACATTTTCAAGTGCCTTCCCTGATAATTCCTAAACCCCAGGACAGCAAACTGAAATGTGGAGCTGATCAATTTTATCAGAGGTAAATGAAACCATCAGGGTGACTTCTGTGCGTCCCCACGGCAACATTCAGGTCACTCAGACTCATGCTCATCAAATGCGTACATGCTTCCACAGAGCCTGCATGGATTCATTTTATCATAGCGAGACATCCTGTGTGATCTCCGTTAGGGCGGTGAGGCATAACAAGACTCCACAGCTGAGCAAACCAACAAGATTTTTTTTTTTCCAGCACTTGTTCACTTATTCGTAACTGAAAATGAGTTCAGAGGGGTCCCCAGGAGCCTTCAATGAATGAAGTTGAATTTAAATGTACACTTTTTTGGACCAGCAGATAAAAGGAAAAGCCATGCAATCAGTAAATACTAATATACTTCAACTTTATCAGAGAAGAGAGTTATACAAAGAAATGAAGAAAAACATATCAGACCTACCTGACTAGCTTTGCTAACACTACTCTTACAGATCAGACTAGTGCATAACACTACATATTTGAGCATTTCTTCAACTATGGACATTTTTGGCCCTGTGGGAGAATTTTGTCCCCATGAAACATTGTGAACATCTCCACCAAAGTGTCATTTCCATCACATCCTGCTTTATGTATTGAGTGTAATAGCATTTTGAGGTAGAAATTACATTTGACATGTTTAGAATAAGCTAGCATTTCGTCTACAAAAAAAAAAAAAAAAAAAAAAAACTAATCCAAAAAACACATTACTT
>NW_015644415.1:317734-341257 GCF_001515625.1 Sinocyclocheilus rhinocerous
TTTCGTCTACAAAAAAAAACAAACAAAAAAAAACCTTGCACAGAAACACCTTACTCAGAAAGTGCAAGTAAATTTCCACAAACAGTTACAAATAAACAGCAAGTAACACAGTGAATTAAACATGACTTTTTGAAGTTAAACAGAAATAATATTTTTTCTTCCTCGAGCAATCTTTGTTTTATTTACGTAAAAAATATATATATATATATATATATATATATATATATATATACAGTGTAGATAAAGACAATTAAATTATATAATTTGACAAAATCATAGCTTATTTAATAAATAAATAAATATTTATTAAATAAATAAATATTTTTAATTGTGTTTAAGACAAAAGTGTCAGTGTATGAGATGACAAAGACAAGAAAATCCATATTTCATATATTATTTTCATTGTGTGTGTTATAAAGTTATTCTTGAAAAGTTAATAAAAAATGTATGCACAATAAATGTTGTTTTAATTATGATTATTAAATGGTTTATTTCATTCTTTGAATAAATAATCATAGTTTAAATGTAACAGTGTTATGATGCATTTTCATATTGTACGACTGATTTGAAAAAGCATTTGAAAAGAAGAAAAATAAATAATGAAGGTATTATTAAAAGTGTCCAAATGTTTTAATGTTGCCTTCATATAACAAAAAGAAAAAAAATAACATTCAAATCTGTTCATTTAAAAAAAACTGAATACCCCAGGGACATAAATACCTCAGAGACATAAAAGTGGCTGTAGTTTAAGAAATAAGAAACCTCCATCAGAGAACATCCAGTTCTCCGCAGGGCTCTTCGTACACATGAATGTACAGGCAGTTCCTTCACTGTGCCAACGGAGGCAGTGTGGTGCTGTGCTTCAGTTTGTACTACACCGCAGTGGCTCGTTAGGGCACTCTCACAGGTTAGCTATAGGGTGCCAAGATTTATGTGAAGATCACATTTGTTACTTTTCTGTGTAAATGAAGAGTATTGAATCTCATGGGTGGTATTTTTCACTTTTTGTATCTGCCTATTTAACTTCTATGCTTAATCTTGTTAAGTGCTTAAAGATGCTTAAAGACTTAGTTTCTGCATCTGGTTAACCATCAGCGCAAGCTTTTATTGAGCATTTTAGCGCACGACAGTCTGCTGTACTCACTCCCACACATACAGTACATGCTGTACACTACGACTTGATGATAACACACCAAATATCACCCACACGTTTAAACCTCACTGTATGTTCACTGCCATCTAGGCTCAGTCAGACAGTAATAATCGCCTCAGTTTTTCAGGGTCATTCATACAAGTTGTCAGATGCACCCACACATATTTGCATAAAGTAATTATTCAGTAACCAATATGTGTTAGCCACGCTATGCAGAAGTTTGCACGACCATCCAGATGCTAGTGCTGGTGCTGTAGCTCGCAGCAGTGTCTTCCTCTCTTTGCAGGATGAAGGATTTTCTGCATCTGCTTGGTCTGTTATTAAGGGCCACACTGAGTGTTGGCAAGGAGACAGTCAGTCAGGCCTCGTAATGAGTAATAGAGGCTGGTTATCAAAGCAACAGACGAATGCAAGACTTGTTTAGAGTTCCTAGTGTGCTTCAAACAAAACCGATACAACAAAGCATTGCCATTTTTGGTTGCCTGAAAGATTGCTCCCATAGGACATCATTCTTGCATGATGATTGTGTGACAAAATAAGAAAATGCGCACAAACCCTTTTAGCTTAAGGAAGTGCAAGGCACATAATTTAATCAAAAAAGTGATACTTTTCCTCTTAAAGGGATAGCTCACCTAAAAATGACGAATCTGTCATAATTTATTCCGCCTCATGTCGTTACAAACCTGTATGATTTTATTCCTTATGTAAAATACAAAAAGACAGTGTTGGATTTGGAACAACATTATCATGTGTGTGTGTGTGTGTGTGTGTGTATATATATATATATATATAATATACATGTATACACATACACACACACACACACACACACACACATGCTTTTCCAAATCCAAAAGTAAGTTCATGCTGCCCTGTTCCATGCAATAATAGTGAATGGTGAGCAAAAAGGAAAAAAAAAACTACCATAAAACATAATTTAGTTTGTCAATATGACTAATCCGATATAAACTGCTTTAAAAGGCTTGGAATACATATCAGATTAGTCATATTGACAAACTAAATTACGTCTTATGCTCACCATTCACTTTCATTGCATGAAAAAGGCAGCATGAACTTTCTTCAAAACATCACCTTTGATGTTCCACAGAAGAAAGTCAGTCATATGGGTTTGGAACGACATGCGGATGAGTAAATGAAGACTGAATGTTCCTTTCTTTCTTTCTTTTTCAGGCTCTTGAAGAACCAATCAGAAATGTCACTTGTACATTTTAAACAGAAATAGATAAATATCCTCTGGAATCTATTCAGAGAGCCTATCTTTCTTCCAGCAGAGGAGAACATTTATTGCCATGACGATAAGTCATTTATCATCCCGAGAAAAAAAAAAAAGAAGATACATTTGCACAGATATTTGGTAGGGGCATTGATCTATATCTGACAGGGGGCTGAGGTACTTCACAGAAGGAGCATGACTTCTTAAGCCAGGCCATTATCTCATCTCTCTGATATCCAGCACCTCGACCCCCCAGCATGGTGACAACAAACCCCATGGCCACACTTGCACTACAGGGTTGATGTCTCCTTTTCATCTGATTGCACGGTCCTTGTGGTTCTGCCTTAGATAAGAGGAAGAAGTTATTTATTGGACGCCAGTGAAGAAAGGTAGCCCAGTTTGCTCCGAGTCAAAGCCCTGCTCATTGAGATATAACCATGAACGTGGCCAGCAGGGGATGGGCTGTGACAGGCTTGAGGAAACGTGGGATTTGAGTGATCTTGAGGCCACACAAAGCACAGAAGTGACCCATTTTCAGCATATGAGACAGGCCATTCTCAGACAAACAGTTTACACTAACTATTTATTGACAGGAAACAGGACCTGGATCTGAAAGGCATGAAATCAACAGGCCCTGCTGTTGCTGGCTTTGTCTCAACACTGTTTGCCACGCAGACAGGGCTCTGAAATAAACAGATGCAGAGGCATTTACGCCGAGCGACTCGCCATATGCATCACCGCTTATCAGAAACACGAAAACAACGCGCACCTTCAGACGGGTGCAGCGACTAACACGCGATAATCATGTTGGCTGTCTAAAAACCATCACGGGCCTCTTTGATTATGAAAAATCTCTCAAGCTGATGAATCACATGGATCAGGGCGGTGAGGTGATAAATAACCGAGACATCATGTGAGTCAACAGCCTTATCAAACATCCTCTCGGCTTTGACAATTACAACAAACACTGAGAGCTTCATTTACAAGAATACATTGATATACAAAATGTGTTAACATCGAAGAGATGAAAGGTCTGCTTCTTTGGTATGACAGAGTTGGCGCTGATTATTTGTATTGCATTAATAGAACATAATCTGCATTCATGAAACTGACTGTTTCCTGCTGTGATGACAAAGGCATTTTCTTAGCTATCTGTTTCTCCTTTTGTTTCTTTCTCTCATATCGTAAATATCAGTCGCAGAATGAATTATTACACTGGCCTGAGCAATTAAAGACCCCAGGTAGCGTCTAGCCTCATTGAGACATTCAGGTGGATTATATATGGCATTTAAAGTCTTAATTACAAAGCGTCACGCTAAAGGTTTGGGTTTCTAAAGCTAAAGGGTTTGGTGACAATGTTAGCATTTTGATATTAAGCACCAAACTGAACATTGGACTGTAGACATTCTCTAAAATGGATGCTAAGGTGGTTTTCAGCATGTTGATATGTTTTTTCTTTATGTAAATTTAAAATAGAAAGTCCAAACACCACACTTCAACTTTTTTTTATCAGTTGTATACACTCAATGTTCCATAAGGTGCAATATATATATATATATATTTTTTTTTTTGCGGTGATGCCATAGAAGAACCATTTTGGGTTCTCAAAAAAACCATTCAGTGAACAGTTCTTTAAAGATCCATTTTTCTTAGTGTGAAGAACATTTTAATAATCTGAAGAAACTTTTGTCCAGTGGAAAGTTTCCATGGTTGTTAAAGGTTCTTCATGGAACCAAAGATGCCAACAAAGAGCCTTTATTTTTAAGAGAACACAAGTGTGGGATGATTTATATGCCAAAGTTTAATACTTAGAGGGTTAGAAGTTTGATAAAATCCCTACAATATCCTACTGTTCATAAAGTGGGACATGAACTCTAAGAGCTCAAACTATTTAATGGAATCATTCACTTGCAAAGCATGCAACTTTGTGCCCTTTCAGGTCAATTTTCTTTATTCTGACATCAAGGCTAAGCCAAGCTATTTATCTCTGTAGAACAGAAAGCTGATTCACACGTATTTACATAGTCTGAGTTGTGTTAATTAACATAAACAACCAGGAAGTATGTGAGATTACTTGATCTGATGATAGAGGACAGAACAACAAAAACTGTGAATGAGAGAAATAAGTTGTAACAACATTACAACTTATCATATTTCATATCTTTAATTTTACTGTGTTGCATACACCTTAATGAGCAATATCAAGATTAAAAGAGACATCGGATGCAAAATTCACTTTTACATGGTGCTTGCATATAAATGTCACACTGTCTTAGCAGTGTGTGGAAACAACCACCCTACAATGATAAAAATCCATTCACTCCTTTATTAATCCCCAAAAAACGTAAACAGTCTCAATTATCAAGCTGTTTTTATTTTCTGAGCAGTATGATGTCATATTGATCAAGCCCCGTCCACGACCGCTTATGAACTGTCCTGCATTAACATATATCCACCCTCAGCCAGTTCTCTGGGTTTTGGCTAGAAGGGATACAGCAAAAACTACTGGGCATGCGCACATCAATATAGCGTAATTTTTCTCACACTGTACAACAATAATTACTATTTTTGCATTATTGTAAGGGGTAGGTTTAGGGTTGGGGTAGGTGTAGACGTTAATAAAACACAATCTAACTGGTAGAAAATTAATTTTAATGTTAGCTTCCGGTTTTTGCTGTATCCCTTCTAGCCACAACCAGTTCTCTGACCTCGAGCAGCTGTAGCGACAACAATGTCTTGTAAGCAATGCAGATGTTTTGTAGTCGGATGTAAAAGTAAACATTAGAGTCTTACTTTTCTCCTGACATCAGAGCCACTGAGGACGCAGTGGATTAGTTTTGTTTTTGGTGGTAATGCACCACCGAATACAAAAAACAGAAGAGAAGCGTGGGGTGAGCAGAGCTCATTATGATTCGAAGAGACATGCACCGAAACGGGTCGCTGTGACCAGGGCTGTGTTTACCAAAGCATCGTAAGCCTAAGTACATCGTAAGATCTATTGCCAACAATCTCTCTACGATCAACTTATCTTACGATGCTTTTGAGAAACGCAGCCCAGAGCTGTTTTTGACAAGGTAAAAAGGGCACTGTTTTACACGACCATTGAGGAATTTTAACCAAAGTATGTTGTAGACGTTTCATGAAGACCCTAAAGCAGGGGTCACCACACTCGGTCCTGGAAGGCCGGTGTCCTGCAGAGTTTAGCTCCAACCCTAATCAAACACACCTGAACCAGCTAATCAAGGTCTTAGGTATACTTGAAACTTCCTGGCAGGTGTGTTGAGGCAAGTTGGAGCTAAACTCTGCAGGACACCGGCCGCAGGACCGAGTGTGGTGACCTCTGCTCTAAAGAATCATACCAACTTGTGGAAAATGGGCATCCGTTGTCCCCTTTAAGCAACAGTTTACAATAAAGTCCTTAAAAAAATAATCATTGTGTCTGCTGAAATATGAAGCTACTTTAAAACAATAATAAATTAATGTGAGATCTTTACTTAAGACAGCAAGCATTCATAATATTCATAATATTTTGATTATTATTAGTTATTAATTCCAGAGTGATTTCTAGACCTGAAATACTTAAAATGATTTTGTTTGTATAACCTACTCTAATAGGTCAATTCTGTTATTATCTAGCTATATAGCCTACTTTATTTGTAGTTATGTTTTATTTTCTCATTTAGGTACATTTTTGTATGTAAGCCTATATGCAATGACAAGTTGTTTTTAGTTTTCATTTCTTTATAAATAGCCTACGTGTGAATCTGAATCTGTTGCTGTGGTTATTTAAAGCGAACGCGATTGTTTTTTTGTTTTTGCAAACGTCTGACTGGCAGCAGGTCCGATATGCCTATTATGTTACCGAAAAGTTGTTTAAAACGCTGCAGAAATGTTCCTTTTGTAATAGGCTATTTACAGGCTAATTAAATGTGTTGTAACACCCCAACCCACAACATATTTAGGGCGATATTAAGGGCGATAAGACCCTCCAAACCCTCCGTATAATTCGCACCCGTAATATATATATAGGCTACAAACATACAGCATTGCTGCAATACTTGAATCTCTCTGAAGGACTGTATAAAGTATTGCCTCCGGCAGCAGCAGCCAATACTGAGTCTTTAGTGGGGCGGAGGTGAGTGAGTGAGTGAGAGAGACAGAGAGCGGCTGCAGCTCTCAATGGAAGTTGCTGTAAGTGCGCTGGACCTGGCTGTACACTAGTCTACATTTCACTCGCTTCAGTTCGCTGTGAGCCGGAGCTCTGCTCGCACGTACACAACCAACAGCCGCTTGTTGCTTTAGCTGCTCAAAAGTAGGCTACGCCGGAGCACCTGGGATACCTTGCGATATCTATCTAGTGATTCGCTTTTAGAATCCTATTCGCTGCGTCGTTTCATCGGGCACTGCCGGTGAATTTAACAGAGGTCATATTAGTACGCATACAGTTTGTGGGTGTCTTTGACTTGGTTTACGTGGCTGCATAACCGTCTGGATTCTTATCGATAGTTAGAGCACATCAGTCGATAGACAGTTTGGTTGGTTATGGTTTGCAACATGTTGCAATAACAGCAGGAGCAGCGCTGCATGCAACTGGATCTGCAAAGTAAGAGCGGATCTTGCGACTATTCACGCACTTTGGGGATATATTAAGTGTGTGTGTGTTTAAAGTGGGTACTAAAAAGGCTGACTGGATCCTGTAAAGTGAATCAGTGTGGTGTCATCAGTGTAATGCATAAATGTAATTACCGCCAGACTCAGTATAGTCATAAACCCATAATGACACGTGTGCAGTGATCGCGCGCTTTCGCGGGCATCACGCGCAGTAGCTGCATTTAACTGTTAATGAAAAGCACACTGTTTGCCGCCCTCACCGGGAACTTTCGACTGGACGGAATGCACCGTTTTCTAACTGTCAGTTCTCGTTCATAAACTTGCGGAACGGAGCGCACGCGATACCGGAATGGGCGCCAGTGGATCTGATCCCACAGAGAGACAATTCAAAGGTCTGCCTAAAGCACACAGACCTGGGAGACACAACACGGCAGTGGAGGAGGACAGTGTTTACTCAGGAGGCGACGGTTCCCGTAAAGCCACGGCGCGCACTTACTCAGCGGCACTTCTCGCATGTGTGGACGAGAATGCCATCATGTGTGATCCTAAGAGTACTTCCAAGATTTTTACACGCTTCTCCGGGAGGAATGTCAGCGGGAACGGAAAGAGAAAGTTTGCATTGTGCACTTGGAGTTGGTGGGCGTTTTTCTGCATGCGCTTCCACGTGTTGAGAGCGGTCACACAAGGTAAGAAAAACGTATTACCACCTGATGGGCTTTGAATATGACACAGCAGCTTCATATTAAACACTTCAGTATTCTGATATATGGGTGATTCTTTAATTAGAGGCACTTTCACCACTTGACAATGAAACTGTCAAAACGTGTTGGCTGCTTCCCTGGAACAAATATGTGATCGTGGCCTTGATCAGATTTCAAGGGAATTTTGGTGTATTGTTTTGTGTGGGCTGGAGTTTTGATGTTATGTGCGATTGTAATTTTTTGACCCGTTTTTAGAGAGAAAGTTGAATAAGCCTTGAACATGCGAACACAATTTAACTAGCTAGCAGTCAATCATGTTGGAATGTGTACTATTAAAAAGAAATTAGCTCTTTCTGAAATTAAATTTCTTTTAAAGTTTAAATTAAACATTAACCAGGTTGGTAATGAGCATTTATTTATTTATTTATGAATTAATTAATGCATGCATGAATGAATGAATGAATGAAACCCCTCCCCTGTCAATTTGCATTAAAACCACCATAACCAAATATAAAACTTTATGGAAAAACTTTATTGTTCTTCAAAATGTTCAGCTTAATAGCAGCAGTTTTGAAAATACTAATCGTACACATCAGTATCAAATTGATGAAATGCAAGGTAGAATGTATCTACTTTTAACCAGGGGAAGTTTAAAAGTGTGGATTTCCAAAACAATTTTGGCTAATCGATTTCAGAAATTAGCACTGGCACAGTACAAAAGTTTAAATGTCGTTTAATCTGTTCTTCAAAATGAGAAAACATTTTTTTGAAAAAAAATAAAAAATAAAACTTTAAAATCATCCAAGTGGACAAAAATGTTGAAGAATCAACATAATGGTTTCATATTGGAGATTATGAATAGTGCATGATTAATGTGTTTGACACTGATGTCATAAGACTGCCGAACTTGATTTCAGTGATAATGGAATGTCAAATATCTGTTTCCCTGTGCAACAGACATTTGAGCTGAGATCTCTGGACCTGAACAATAGAGGGGTCATTAGGTCAGACTGCATGCATGGTCACAGATGGCATATGCATCCTTTGGCTGTTATTCCCTCTGTAATGTTTCTCATACAGGGAAAATATGATGCCTGCATATGCATAGTGGGCCACTTGGGGAGAAGAGTAACAGTTGGCATGCTGAGAAAAGAAAGTGATTGGTTAGTGCTGTTGTTAGAACTCTTGATGTTTGCTTTATTGTGTTTTTTTATGTGATGATGGAACTGGTCTTGACAGAACTGATGCAGTTTATTTTTATGAAATTAGTTGTTTTAGACATTGGGGGGTATAATAGAAATGATCAGCCATGTGTGGTTATTAATGACAGGCTCTTTTATTCTTCTATCATATTATTTTTATTGAAAAATAACCTAAACAGCATGCCTCATTAAAAAGAACATTTTGAATTCCTTAATACGCCACAGATTAGAGTCATTTTCTCCCTTTAATCAAAAGGATAAATGATCTAAAAAAAAGACACCAAAATTCCTGTGAATTAAAACCTCATCCTGCTTTAAGCTCTTTCCACCCACAATACAGGTATTTTTGTCACTTGTGCCATTTGCATTCCTGAAGGCACTATAAAATTAGTGGCAGCAATTTTTTTGTGAAAAAACAAAACAAAACTGATGTTCAGTAAGGGATTTAAAGGTGTTTTAACCAGTTACTGACTAGATTGAGCTATAAATATAAAAATACATGACAGAAATATGTGAAACCTAAAACCTGCTTTTAGGTACAGTGTTTTTTTTTTTTTTTTTAACTGTGACTTCTCTCTACGAGAATAAGCATAATTAAAATCCATATTACATTTACTTTGCCATATAACTATCTGAAATATTCAAGTGTGAGGTTCTGTTTTAAGTGGGGTTTTTTTGTCCTTCAAGATAAACACTCACTAAAGATAAAGCTCTATCACTGTAGCCAGAGAGAGTGTATCCACTTAAAGGAATAGTTCACGCAAAAATGTCAATTTGCTGAAAATTTACTCCCCACTCAGGCTGTCCAAGATGTAGATGAGTTTGTTCATTGGAACAGATTTGTTGAAATTTTACATCACTTTCACACCAGTGTATCCTCTGCAGTGAATGGGTGCCGTCAGAATGAGAGTCCAAAACAGCTGATAAAAACATCACAATAATCCACAAGTAATCCACAAATCATTAAGGCAGTTTACCTTTAAACTGTCGCTTCTGGCCAAAATATGGCCATAATCCATAATAACGCTTCCTCCAGTCAGTGAAAAAGTCCATCCCCTGTTGTAGGGCTGCACGATTAATCGAATGCGATTGTCATGCGCATTTTGTTAAAAAAGCCGGTTCTGTAATCAGCAGGAAATCAACATCACGTGCTTTCAGATGGAGCAGAATTTACTACACATAGCCGTAGCTCACTGACAAGTTACGCAAATTCGCAAATGCGCGATTCTGAAATTGAAGAAATCGTTTGCGATAATGACCGCTGTTTGCATAGCTTCTCTGTGAACTACGGCTCTGTGAAGTAAATGCTGCTCCATCTGAAAGCATGTGAAAATACTACATTTAATAACATATTTTTACTCCAAACTCACTTCATAATGTCAGTTGAGTGTTTGAAATAAATCCTTCTGTGAGATGATGTGGCTTCTTACACAGAATAAGGCACACAACATATTTCATAGTATTTAAGCAGTGATAAAGGCATTGCATTATAAATATACTTTATTTTAATGAAAATTATAATAATAAGAACTCAGATAAACCGTATATTGCCGTAGTCGTGTGTTTATTAGTCACGTTGAATCAATGAAAGCAGTTGAATCTTCTGTTTATTCAGCTGCAGCGATAGGCATTTTCTGGGTTTCTTCTGCAAGGCGTATTTGGAGTTTCAGTGCGAGAGCGCCCTCTGGCCTTTGGATGGAGATTTACTGCTGATCACAGAACCGTGCTTCACTGAAAGATACGCATGACAATCGCAGCTTCTGTCGAATCGCAATCTAGATTCCATTTCGATTTATCGTGCAGCCCTACCCTGTTGTCCTCTCACATCAAAATCCACCAACATACATGTTTAGTATGTTGGTCAGACAAGACAACTTTTTCACTGGAGAATGAATACAGGACTTATGTTGTAGCTGGAAACAACAGTTTGAAGTTAAACATGTCTTAATGATGGATTTGTTTATTACAAACACACAGCTTTTTGCTTCACAAGACATTAATTGATGGACTGGAGTCATGTTACTTGTGAATTATTGTAATGTTTTTATCAGCAGTTTGGACTCAAAGAGACAAACTAATCTGCTTGGATGGCCTGAGGGTGAGTACATTTTCAGGAAAGTTTCATTTTTGGGTGAACTATTCCTTTAAGATATATTCTTTTCATATTGAGTGATCTTTAGAGATATCCCATATCTTAATGCACCACCTAACTGAAATGACCAATCTGTTATTTGTATGTGTAATGAATACTGTCAGAGCTATGCTCCAAAGACTACTTTATATAAGCCGCTGGGGTTACTAATTAACTTTAAACAAACGGAAACAGTCCTTGAATTCTCTCTTAAGAGGATGCATTGACCTCACATCAGCCGAGAAATGGGAAAGCAGACAACATTTTTCTGTGTGTGTGAAGGCGTGCAGTTACCGTAACTCACAGTTGCAGTCTTTTATTGCATGCTTCCAACTTTATATAGTTTATTTAATTTATAAAGGTTCGGCAAAGTTGTTGAGGTGCATGCAGTGTCAGCCAGTTCCCAAGTCCTGTGTCAAGGTCTTTTGATGTTTGGAAAACTCCCAGCACTGTTCTGGGAATGGGCTAGATATTATTGATCTGAATTGAGAAGCCAACAGCATTATCGGAGCAAGCATATTGGAATGAGGTTGACATGTCAACCTTTTTGCTTCATTCAACATGCCAATATAAATCTGAGTGTTAAGATTAGGTTTTTAAGATCTCAAAGCCGCTGTTGTTGTTTTATTTTTAGATAAGCCAAAAGTGGGAACATTAAGAAAATGGTTTCTTTTTGTGTTTGAAGACAAAGTTGCCATTTATACTCTAAAAATGCTCTTGGCTCTCGTATTTATGCGGGAAAAACCTGGGCAAATCTGGCTTTTTGCAGGTGTTTATATTTGTCTCAAATCATAAACTTCTGCTGGCAGTTGATTTTCTGGCTGCTTGGGTCTGGCAGAGGACCACAGTGCCCTTAAAACCAAACACCCGGGCAGAGAGGGAGTTTGTCAAGCAGTAGCAGGTGCACAATCCCATGCCGTGCTTCTAGAAAGGTCTCTGGGCTAATGATGTTTGTGCCAGAGCACTGTGCAGGTAAATGTAGTTTCGTCCACAAGAAAGTGCTGGTGCCCTGTATATCATCTGCTAGATGTGCCAGCAGACACATCCACCCGACTCATTTATGGCTGTAAACTTTTAAATTTCATTGCCTCGCCATCTGTGCAATCAGCTCCTGCTAAATTGTTCATTTTCTGCAGTGTCCTTCTGTATATGAAGAATATGCGTCACTTTAGATAAAAAAAGTAAAGTTTCATATACTGTACATGTGTCTTTGATGACTTACAAACTTAAAAATGTGTTTTTTTTTGTTGTTTATTGAACATCGTTGTGACTCTGTAAATATTTCTAAATTATGTGATAGTGTCAGAGTGATACAAATTTTGTACCATATAGCAACAAAAATGTTTGTATAATTCAGAATCGTTGCCGTCATGGGATTACATTTAAGGTATTTGTAGTATATTATAAATGATTTGTAATATATGTATTGTGTACACACACACACACACGTGTATATATATATATATATTAGTATAGAAAAAACATATATATATTGTAAAGACAAATGACAAGTCTTGTGGAGGGGCAAGTGAAAATATTGGTTGGACAAATAAAAATATGAGCTACTGGGGGGCAACTGGGGGTTGAGCCCTGCTGCCATCATTGTGATTATTGATTTGAACACAAATCATTGTGAATGCATGTAATGCAAGTACAGACATTCATTCCACAGCTGTGTAGCACTGCCAGATCGTCCAGGTGAAGGATACCACATAGTATTTCATGTCAAAGTTGAGGAATCCTCCTATCATCTAAATTAAAATGATGAGTACAACTCCTGGCATGACAAATTGTGTCAGTTCTGCTTAACATAAATACCTTTTTTTAGTTCCCTTTCGTGTGCTGCTTTAAAGAAAGGTTAATCATCAAGTCTGTTGTTTTCATAAAGGTTAATGAAATTAAGAGTTGTTTTTCCACAAGTAACATTGGGTAAATTAGCCGTTATTTTATTTCCTTGATTGTATTGCTTTGATTGCGTTTCCAGCTAATTGCAAAGTAAATTAATTTCTATGACCAGATTTGACACTTCAAATCATATCTCAAAAAAGATTTACTACACAAAAAAAAGATTCAGCAAACAATGACATTTAATTAATGTACAATTACAATACAATAACGGCTAAAAATCTACTGATTTGGTAGTTAAATGTAAACTTTTACTTAAAGAAAAGCCTGTTCTATTATAAACACTGTCATACTGAAAAAGCCTCACTGAGCATCTATTGGAACTTGACAAGATCTCATCACAATTAAGAAGATGTGTGAGCCATTATGTTATCAGTGCGGGCTGTCAGGGTATGTCAAAGCAATCATGAGCAATCTGTAATCAGCAGGGTTTTAAATATACAAAATACATCAATACCTTATTTAATTGGCATTGTTATTTAAGTGTTCTGTCATAATAATCATTAGGTCACAATGGCCAACTAATAACCATCTAGTCAGTTTGACAACCCAGGCTTATTGGAAATATGTGACTCTGCACCTAAACGTACCTATACATACGTTTCACTGCAGTTTCCAGGAGAAATGAACACTAGTGGAAATAAAACACCAACAACTTTTGTTCCTTGTCACACAAATTATGATTACAGGGGCAGATTATCATATGAATAAAGAATTATTTTTGTGTGGATCCTTGCACAATTCTATGTTATGACCTCAAAACACTTTTTACCATGGTGCATTATTTGTAAACTAATACAGTGTGTATAGAAAAGAACCACCCCCCTTTAAAATAATCACGTTTTGTTGCTTTGCAGCCTGAAATAAAGACGGACACAGTTTTTGTAGTAATTACTATAGCATCCAAGTGAAAGATATAATACCAACATGTCAGAAAAAAAATTAAATAAATAAAAAACACTGAGTTGGAAAAAGGATCACCCCCTTCTAAAAATGACTTATAAACTCCGGTGTAGCTAATCACCTTCTTAATGGCACACAAAGCCATTTGACTTTCAACTGTGATCGGCTGTGGTCATTTTGATCAGCTCTGCATGAAAAGAGTTTTGCTGGAGCATTTCAGTCCTTGGTATAGTGCAGCTGAAGCAAACAATCAACTATGGGTGGCAAGGCACTGTAAAAATATCTTTGGGATAAAGTTGTGGACAGGCACAAGTCAGGAGATGGGTAAAAAAAAAATTCAGAGTCTTTATCAATGCCTAGAAGCACAGTGAAGTCTATTATTAAGAAGTGGAAGGTATTTGGAGAGCCAGGAAGAAACTGGTCAGAGAGGCTACCCAGAGGCCTACAGCGACTCTGAAGCAGTTGCAGGAATTTATAACAAAGTGTTGTCATTGTGTGCATGTGACAACAATATCACAAATTCTCCGCAATATCACAAATTTCTCTGCAGCAGTGACTGGAGCACTTGTCAGGATAGAAAAAAAATGGATGGGGCAAAATACCGTCAAATTCTTGAGGAAAATCTGCTGCCCTCTGCCAGAAAGTTGTCAATGTGAAGATGGTTTACCTTCCAACATTACAATGACCCAAAGCACACAGCAAAACTGACCACTTTTGTTTGTTTGTTCCTTTTTTATTTTTGTAGCCCTTGGTCATTATGTAGTAAATTTTGCTGTGTTGTGTTTTTAAAAATGCATCTCCAGACCTCTTGCGTTCTGTTCCTTTCCACTGCACTCTGTCTAGCTCTGTCTCAAGCCCAAAACCAGCTTAATTATAGGGTTTTCCTTAAGACTAATTAGCTATCTAGTTCTTCAGGCAACCCTCTGACTAGTCCAGGAAATTTGTCATTTTGAATATCCCTATAATTCAAAAAGCCTTTTTACATAGAAGCATAGTTTAAGCAGAAAGGCAAGGCTTAGTTGGACAGAACAACAAAATGTTCATACTTCATGTTCATAATTTTAAATATGAGTTTATTTGGGATCAGTTCAAGTTTGAGATGCATTTCAAATCTCATCAAGAGTAAAATGGATTGCTACTTATTATTGTCAGGGTTCAGATGTAATGGAATAGAAAATGAATTGGAATTTATACATTTGAAGAATGAATAAAATAGAAGAAATATATTACTGATGAAGTCGGCAAGAATGTAAAACTGTTGACCTAAGGCTAAGTATAACACTGGGAATTAAAACAGATGACAGACTGCCACAAAGTAAGGTTAGAAGTATTTAACAATTCTGGAAATGTTAAAAATAAAATGTACTTCTTTAATTAAGAACAGTCACCGCACTGTCTCTTAATTCTACAAATATTAATACCATATAACTTAATCAGACTTATTATGAAGTTAATGAAATCACAAACACAGATTGTTTTCAGGTCTTTGAGACATCTCTGTACTTTTGACATATTTGTTGTGCAGATACGTAAATGGCCATAACACAGTCTTGCTTGAGTGATACTGATTTATTAAACTTTACTAAGATTCACGACTCAAAATTCATTCTCTGAGGATACATGCTACGAAAAAGTTCATTTTCTACCAAATTTGTGGAATCAGTACATGTTATCAGTTTCATTTTAAATCTCTTCAAGTTCTTCAGCACTATTGATTACATGACAGTTACTGCTTGATTACTTTGGATAATATTATTCACAATCAAACTCAATGAGAGCATTGACCCTTAATATTCAAATACATACAATCTGTGTTTGTGATGTCATTAACTTCATAATAGGTCTAATTAGGTTATGGTATTGCTATTTTTGGAATTAACAGCATAACTGTTACAACACGATTCGTTCTGAATTATTCTGTATTTTTGAGGAAATGATTCAGTGACTCATTGATAACGAAAGTGAGATTTTGAGTCTTTTTGAACAAATTGGTTGAATGAATGATTTAAATGACTCACTCATAATAATTAACTCATACAGTCACTTGTTGCCACCTATTAGCATAACAATGTAACTTGCAGAATGAGTCACTGAAAAATCCCACCATTAATATACAGACTGTCTGTCTAGAAACTAGTAAACATAGAACTGTTGTATAAAAGTTAATAAATACACGACCTTGCTAAGCGTAATAGACATAACAAAATGTGTTCTATAATGTAACACTACAGTAGGTTGCATTTGAGAGGTTGCTTTTTCTATTTAACTGGAAAGCACACACAGTGAGATAAATGAGTTGAAAATGAATGCTAGCAAATTGTCACCAAAAAAACAAAAAAACAATGATTAATTGATGCTACATCGATTAGCTAAGCAGATTATTCTAACTGACAAAACATATCTGAGAGAGAAGCATGCATTTCAGAGATTCTTATATTTTTAAAGAATACCTGAAATAGCCCACCAGGTAAAACTGCTCTGTTGATATAATAAAACTGGGTGATTTACACATATATATAAAATGTGTCAGTTGTGTCATGTCTTTAACATTCAAAGGGATCCAGGTTGTCGTGCAACTCATGTTCATCAGATACAACAGACATGTTTGTGGTGAATAATTTATCAGATGATAACAGTTGCTCAGCCTGTCTGACTGTCGATCCCTAACAGGTTTAGGCAGGGCTTTTTGATTTTCAGTAATTTTAGCTGACATTAGAGCCCATTTTACAGAGTGCAGTCACCTGTTGTGATACTTGGCAGGCTTGCGATCTACCTCAACAATAAAAGTCTTTGACCATTAACAGTACTCCTGTTTATAATGACTCCCATATGTAAGCTAATAAGATAATTCCTGAGGTTCAGCTGGCACGCTTTCAGCTATTGTGTATTATAGACACAAGATGGGCTTGACTCGTGCTAGATAATGGGCTTTGCTAACTCAGTAGTCTAAAACATGGCCAGCAGTGACCTTTCAAGAGCCCTAGACATTTTTGTGTGGGAACCAAAATTCAATTTCATTTTTGCTTTGAAAGTCAAATCACACCGACACTTCTAGCATTTCAGAATAGCAGTGTTTAAAATAAATTTAGATTTGACCTGTTGCCTCAAACTTAATGTTATATACTTGTAGGCTATATTTTTTTAAATTATATTTTACCCCTTGTGAAAAAGAAGTGAACTTTAGCATAATTTTAAACAGTGTACTTATTGTGGAATAATATACTTTAAAAGAATATACAGTGTGAACTGATTTTTTTCTGACACTTAATTGCATGTTGATTGCAGTTTAATTAAAATAGTTTCAATTTATATTAAATGCAATTAGGTGAACTTTAGAGTGCTTTTTGACCTCTTACATCGTTATATATGTGATTTTATAATATATATGTACTGTATATATATATATATATATATATATATATATTACCCCTTGTGAATAACAGTACACTTTAGCATACTTTTAAACAGTATACATATTATGGCAAAATATACTTTAAAAGGATATACATACATACATACAAAGTGTGAACTGAATGTAATTTTTTCTGACACTTAATTGCATGTTGATTGCAGTTAAATTAAAATAGTTTAAATTAATATTAAATGCAATTAGTTGAACTTTAGAGTGCTTTTTGACTTTGTACATCTGTGATTTTAAAATTTCTTTTGTACTGTAGTCTGTTATTGAAATATGTTAATGTACTGCCGAATGTACTCAGAAGCTTTTATGGTAAACTAAAATACTAAAATAAATAATTTCTGTTTAAATTTGTATGTCATGTACACTGAAAAACAAATAGCGTAGAATTTACTAAAATAATTTCAGCTCAGAAATTGCTAGTAAGTTTCACTAAATAATTACAAAGGAACAGCAAGTAACACATTCAATTAAATGTGAATGTTGAAGTAGAAAGACTGAAATAGTGCTTTTCTGTAAACATACTCATAATCTTTCTAATAATTAATCTTTGTTTCATTTACAACTTTGAAAAATCACTTTTTACAGTGTATTTCAATATATTTGTAATTACAGATTTATAGTGATTAAGTTGCAGTTTAGAACATGTAACATCAAATGACAACATTTTTTATTTAAAAAAAATACTTTTAAAATTTGAAGTACACTACAAGTGCACAATGAAGCACAGATTTTTTTCACAAGGGATTTTATAGAGTCGTTAGTTCAGTAAATTTAGATTATATATGCAATAAACACACATCTATGACAGACTTGATGTGCTAAGGCTAAGTTGCTGCTTTGCTTGGCTAACTTAAACAGTTATGTTATGCAGTTATGCTAATGGACTAATACTTAGGAAAGGAGTTGTTTATTCCTATTAATATTGTTAATGAATTTATCTTTTAACATGGGTGTTCTTTTTTATCATGTTACTTTTGCAATTTAATAAAAGCAGCTTACACAAGAAGCCATGTGTGTTATTTTAGTTATGTGTTATTAGTTATTTCCAGTTATTTTACTGCATTGTTCTTAGGCACAGTGCGAAGTAGAGCAATACGACATTGTATGGTATAATAAAAAATAGATATGCAGTTGGCATAGGCTTTTATCCTAAGAATATCCAAGTATTTTATCAAGCTGTGTGTTTCCTGGGAATCATTCTCATGACCTTGGCGGTGCTAGTGCTGTGCTATCAGTTGAGTTAAAGGAACATAATGAATTGGCAAAATATTTGAGCTATGGCATAATCCTTCATTCTGATTGGATAGATGTATGTCATCTAACATAGAGAACAGGGAACTGAATTGTGTGCTTTGTTCCTTCATACAGCATGCTCACCCACACAATTATTGATCACACAGAAAAAGTCCCTCTTGCTCTGATGTCCACAGTTTTATCTTGAATCACTCACTCGCCTGCAGAACATTATGCTGAATATTAACATGAGCAAATATTTTTTGACCCTTCCATGTTTTCTTTCTGATGCTGAATTGGAGCAGTTTTCCTTCATGAAAGAAACCATTTGCAGTATTGCTGATAAGTAGGTCACCTGAAATGTGTTTAGACACTAGACACATGTGAAGAGCAGCATGGGAGCCAGATTTTGGTTTCACAATAACACAGTTGTTATCAGCTGAAGTTTCTCAGTGGGCCACAAGAGCAAAGTTCAGTCAAGCCGAATCAGAAAACACCTGTTGAAATGAGCCGCACCGCCACTATGCAGGCGCGATGACATTCGAAAGTGAATTAGTGCAGAAAGCCACTTTAATCACTGAAATCGTAAAAAGTGCAGGACCACCTATTAGCCCGAGCTCTCAAACTCTTATTTGAAAAGAAAGGCTGTGAATTCTGGGCTCAATCTCCTGCCAAATGGCTTCGTATAGTGTGGAATACATTTTTCACACACTCAGCATTTCCTCTCACTTCTGGATCGTTGTCATGTATTTTTATTTTTAATATATGAGCGCAGGACTCCATAGGCAATCTGTCATCGGGTGAAATGATGAGGTCATTTACATTTCTTCACTCCTTCTATGCGAACATGCGCCGTGCCTTGAATGTCATCATGAGTGGAAGCGGATTTGCTTATGATTTGCACAGATGATGCTGCCATGTTATTGAAACTGAAAACGCTTGGGCTTTTCACCTTAACTTGTGTGTTATTGAAAAAGGAAAAAAATTTAAAATATTTTAAAACTCGACTTTATAACACGTCAATTAAAAAATGTACTCTATAAATTCATGTTGGTTTTATATGGTTTTGAAAGAAAAGTTTCAGTTTAATGTCTAAAAAGTAATAAAATATTTTCTTTACACCTTAAATACATGTGAGTGTACACATCTTCATCAATATATCAGTTTTTCTTGTAAATTGATATTTCATAAATATCATTAAGGTTTGTGCAGAGGTGTAAAGTATTTGAGTAAATGCAATTAATTACTGTACTTGAGTATCTTTTTGGGTACTCTGTAGTTTTACTGAGTATCAAAGATAACTTTTACTCTCTACTTCACTAAGTATCTGTACTCTTTACTCCACTACATTTGCAATGAGTGTCGCAATTACACATTACATTTTGCATTACACCTAGCTTTTTCTGCAGTGATATCGCCAACTACAGGGCACTGAAAGTACATTATCTTGTGCGTTTTGCTCTTACTCACCCAAACTTGTCAACAAGGCTACTTTATGTGTATGTGAGATCCTTAGCAAGTAGCTGTGAATCTCTGGTGTTTTTTACCTTATTTTTCCCATAAGAGCAGGCGCAGCCATTTGTAAATTTAATGTGTCTGCTTTCGGTCTAATCAGCTTCCAGCTATTTTTAGCTCGTTTTGCTGCTTGATATTGCAAATTGGTGTGTCTTACCATATTATTTTAATGTATTATCTTAATTATGAACACACTGGTTTGTTGAGCAAACAGTTTTACCGTTTACTGCACTTTGTTATTCTTCTTGTTATTTCCCTACAGCGGCTAATGAATCGGAAGTCTCGCACATTCACATAAGGTGGATACGAGATGAGCATGTGACTGTAGTCGGCAATGAGTGCAAGAAGGCTTTGACTTTTAATTTTACTTATCATTATTTTATTTATCCGTTATACTGAAGAAACCTTTTTGAAGGACACAACTTGGAACTATAATAATAATAATATTAATAATAATAATAATAATAATAATAAAACATTATGCTGAAATTTATTTAAGGTTTTCTTTTCCTCATTATGATGTCAGGACAGTTGCATCATCCAGACACCCTGACATATTTGACGTTATTCCCCAGAAATATAAAAATTATTTCAGAAAATTCAGAAATTACCTTTTCTATGCTTATCATAGACAAGCTTTCATAGATGTCATTGGGTGTATACACACACACACACACACACACACACACACATTGGTGTGGAATCAATTTTCACTAAAAATAAATTGTTACAAATAATTACAAGTAACACATTGAGTTAAAAATGCAACATTGCTTGTTAAACATACTCCAATAATCTTTGTTTTAATTACAAATAATTTCTTACAGTGTATTAGGGATGGAACGATTACCGGTTTCACGATAAATCACGATAAAATGCCCTGACGGTTAGTATTATCGTTTAAAATTTAATTATCATCAAAACCGTGTTTGATTATCGCGCTTTTGAAAACTCGCGGTAAATCCTGTCCAGCCAGCATCAGTCTGACGCAGAAGCAGCATGCAATGTTGTTGTTGTTTTTTTTTTTGCATGAGACGAAATGGCGGAAGGCAGTGAGAGCGCTCGGGAGATTTTTCAGCCATCTTAGAGGACCAAATCGGTGGTCTGGTCGTATTTTGGCTTTTACAAGAGTCCTGAAGGCAATTTAATCGAGGACGGTCACCCTGTCTGCCGATCTTGCAAGAAGAAAGTAGCTGCAAAGGGGGAAACGCATCAAATTTGCTCAGTCATCTTCGTGACCACCACCCACTGTTATATAGCGAATGCAAGGTAACTTTTACCTCAATACCAAAACTAACTGGGCAAATAATTGGACAAAAAATATTGATTCGAGATTAAATATTTCGTTATCTCACTTGTTTAACGCAAAGCTTCCGCGAAGAAAAGTTCGCAGCAAGTGGCTTTGAGCCAAGACGAACGAACGTTCAAACTATCAGGTTGACATTTAAGGGATAATGTATTGTATATTCATAGTTAACTTATTACACGGATTTTTTTTTTTGTTTACCTAAAATAATATATAAATACGGGGATATGAAATATTGAATTGAGATTAATGTTTTGAAATCTTACCTGTTTATAAATCCATTATGAATAGTGTACAAAACAATCGTCAGGACCATATGATCACTACAGCAAAATTATATTAGTATTAATACTAAATTCCTCTGATTTCATTTTCAATACAATCAAAAACTGAGACGCAAGACGGCAAGCTGCATTTGAATGAAACGAGAAAGCGCGTCCGCGCCTCTGCGGTGATACAAGAGACATGCGGCAAATTCCAAACAGAAGTGAGCATCCCTATGCCCTACTCCCTTCGAAGGACAGAGCCCTTGAAGTGTGTTCTTTGAAGGGTGCAGGGCATTACTGTCTCGTATAAGCGTTTGGAACTCCTTTGGCGAAGGGAATGACTGACCAAATGTTACCTTGACAACGCTGCGCGTGCGTGCAGCATTCAGTACTCCATCAGTTGTTGCAAATAAATATTTATTATTATTATTATTATTTTATTCAAATATTGTCTAATTGTGTCTTATTTACTATTAAACGTTTTCAAACTAAACTTGCTTACACTACCGTCTTAAATCATATTTCTATCACTGACGAAAAATATGTTGTCTTACATTAAAAGACTAATTTAATTAGCCTATTCTATTTATGTTTGTATGTGAACATGAAATCAACCCCAACTTTGCTTTAAAAAGCATCACAAGATCTCCTAACCGAAGATCACATGATCTTCAAGTGATTTATTATTATTATTATTATTATTAGGGCTTCATGTTAATGTTAATTTAATGTTTATGCTAAAAAAAAGTACATAGCTGCTAATTGTATTTGTTGTTTGTTGATTTTCAAATATAAAACTTATTGAAATGTTTTCAGTGTGTGTATCAGTTCTTTTTGAACGTTTTCATCTAATTTGAACAAAACCGTGATAATATTGATAATCGTGATAACTTTGGTCACTATAATCGTACTATAATAAACCGTTACATCCCTAATACACACACTAACTCACAAAGTATATGATACCTCAATTAAGAATTTGGTTCAAAACAGTTACCGCCAATGGAACAAATGACCTTTTATAAATGTTATTTTTTGCCAGTGGTATACACAGCCTGTGCCCCAAAGGGAGGGCCTCGAAGCAGGAATGGAGGGGATTGAGTCTGGTCAGAGTACACTGCAACTGCCTTCCTCTCCATAAATTGTGAAAACAGCTCTTTGCTTCACAGTAAATAACAGTATTGCTAAAAGGCAGATTTTTTTTCTGTACGTGGACTGAATATATGATGGTTTTGATTAGAAGCAAAGCACTGCTGCTCTACTAAAGCATGAAGCAGCTTCACACACCAACTGACTCTATTACCATCAGTCCAGTAGATTACTAGCTACAGTAAGACTACAACAACAGAGACAATACTAGTCTACGGCTACTTATAATTACACGTTATAATATGAATATTAGATGATGATCAATTCAAAGATTATAAATGTAATTCAACAACAACTGATTCATTTGTTCTTCTGAAGGTCTGACAGGGAGCTCAGCAAGAGAGCAGCATGTAAACAAAGACTAAACACTTACAGGTAAGTCGCGTGACATCTTCCATTCCTGCATTTTTATCATTTTGCTTGTTTATGGGGTGAAATGTGTTCTGTTACGTGACAATGTCACTGAGCTGTCATTTGCAGAATTTATTCTTAAATGCACGTGTTGTTGTGACTATTATCAAGCGTCATGTTGTCAAGCATCTGAATGTGTCAAACTGAACCTAAAGCCCGATTCTGCCGCCTGGTGGAGCGGATGAAAAACTACACTTCAGTTTTTACCTTAAAATACTAGTTTATTCCCAACTGACTCAAAAGTTGCTTCAGAGATTATTGTCCATATTACAAAACACATGCTTTAACATTTTCATACTGAAGATAAAGCAGTCTATATTATCTATGGCTGCCCTTACGAAAATTAACCATGGTTTTATTGTAGTAAAAGTGTAGTAACCAT
>NW_015644415.1:341989-344820 GCF_001515625.1 Sinocyclocheilus rhinocerous
GTATATATATATATATATATATATATATATATTGTATATGTATTTTGTGTGTGTGTATATACAGTATGTATGTGTATATATATATAAGTATAAGTTTATTATTATTATTATTATTAGGGCTTCATGTTAATGTTAATTTAATGTTTATGCTAAAAAAAAGTGCATATAGCTGCTAATTGTATTTGTTGTTTGTTGATTTTCAAATATAAAACTTATTGAAATGTTTTCAGTGTGTGTATCAGTTCTTTTTGAACATTTTCATCTAATTTTAACAAAACCGTGATAATATTGATAACCGTGATAACTTTGGTCACTATAATCGTGATATGAAATTTTCATACCGTTACATCCCTACAGTGTATGAATTTAATTTCTGTATTTTAAAAAAAATAAATTAATAGATCCAGGAAAAAAAAGAGAATCATGTCATTGATCCTTGTACATACAAGTAATGTGTGAATGTTTGGATACAATATTTGTAATCATAGAAGTGAAGATGATTTTACATAGTAATTTATGTATGACAATTAACATGTATGTTAATGAATGTTTTCTATAGATATGCTGCATATATATACATATATATATATATATATACGTATATATGCTGCTATATACATTTAGCCCATGTTTTCAGTATGCATATGCCATGGGATCAGCATTTCTCAGATGCATTGGAGATGAAGATGAAGTCGACTTCATTATGGTCTTTTTATGCTTCATTAGTTAAATTCAGGACTTGCACAAACAAATGCTGATGCACTTTTTTTGACTCCAAAATAACCTTTTTATTTTATTTTGCCTGGCTGTATTGTCATTCTCATATAAAAAGATCAAGTCTGATGATAAACCCGGTTGTCCATGCAGTTATTCTACTTTCACTCAAAGCTGAAGATTTTCAGTAAAAAGCTGAGCTGTCTGCGCCCCGAGACCATAAATTTGATTTCAACATGCCTCATCTTCTGTAATAATTTTGAGAAGAAACAAACATTTTTGCAAGGATGTGATCCATGAAATTCCTTGACTTTTCTATTATGTATGTGCGTATGCGGTGACTGATGTTGAATGCTGTAGTAATGAATCCATGGATGTGAAAGGCAGCCTGTGCGATCTACTGTGGCAGGGCAGTATGAAAATGAGCACAACAGGTCGTAGGGGGTGAGGAGGGCATGTGACTTTGCCAGCTGTGGTGACCACTGGGGCACACGGTGGCAGGTGGCTGATTTGCGGCGAGTGCGCCAGTTTCTAACTGCTTGACCCGAACCCCATGACATCATGCTCCCAATTGGCAACTGTGCGGGACTATGCTCACATTTAATTATGCTGATTTAAATGAACTTTCTGCCAGTGCTCCGCCCAGTGCTCTATTCCAAACAAGCTGCCTACTGCCTTCTAAGAGAGCGTCTCAACTGAAATTGACCCTTGTAAGTGAGTGAGTTGGAGCAGTTGTGTAGCAACCTAGTGCTCATCACACAGGAGATTCGACTTGAAATTGATTTGAATAAAGGTAATATGAAAGAAATACTGTAGAAAGAAAAAAATACATACACTACTGCTTTTTTTTTTTTAATAAGAAAATACTTTATTCAGCAAAGGTGCATTAAATTGATCAAAAGTGACAGTAAAGACATTTATAATTAGGGGTGCTCCGATTGATCGGCTACCGATCACTATCGGCCTATAATCACGTTGGGATGTTTGATCGGCGGTCTCTAAAAAGGCAGATCTCAAAAAACCGATCTCAAGCTGATGACGCGACTGCTGTGAGAGGTTTGGCATGACATGCAGCGGCACGTCTCAGTCTCTGTCTGGCGCGGGTGAAATAATTATAATGCTGAAGGTGAGGTACTCAAATAAAAACTGACAGTCAATGTTTAATGCTCAGGGGCCGGTTGCACCAGCTGGACGTACACCCGGTTGTAAGACTAGGCTGGACATAAATGGCGCTTTAAGTCGTGTGTAGAATTTATACCCGTTGCACCATCTCGGCGTAGTGCTACGTCTGACACTAAATCTTACGCCTAGTCAGAGGTAGGTGTAAAGTGAAAAGTCATGATTTGCTCGGACATTATTCGTTTTTAGGATTCATGTCTGTTAGTTAATTATTACTGCAGACGTGACCTGTAATGTTTATGGTCTTTTCGGGCAGGATAAGCGATATCAATCGCGAAGCTCTGTGCTATCCTACCACACTGTCGACATTGAATACAAAATATATTTCTGTCAAGCATGTAATAATTATGCAGTAAAATATTACATATGAACTGGGATTATTAAAAGAAACTGAACCATTTGACATCTTGCTTGGAAGGACAGTGTGCTTGAAAATATGTCACGTCTTTAATTCAATTAATTATTTGTAGCGTGCCTGCCATCCAATAATCGCAATAAGTTTTGGGCTTTGTTACTTTTAATCAGAAATACATTATCAGCTTTCAAATTCTGTGAATTTTATCACAAAATACAAACCATAAACGTGTTTTTTCAGCCACAGAAAGACAGCAAAACACAAAATGTCACGTAAAGTCACAATTACCTCAGGAAAGACATTCATTGTAATAAACTTGATAGTCAGCTATAAAAAAATAACTCTAGAGAGAAGCATTGTATTACATTTATTATATTTTACTTAACCTTGATGAAATCTGTCATGGGAGTGTGCAGGGAGACTTCAGATATAAAAACGCGGACTTGTTAGGAAATGTTTACTCAATGAAATCATGGCACGGTGGCTTCACTTGTTATGTCTTGAGCAATTCAGTTCTATATTAGTAGTTGTAGCCATTGCGGCGTGAACGACGTCTCAGCTATATCTATAACTGAGGGAGAAT
>NW_015644415.1:345160-345934 GCF_001515625.1 Sinocyclocheilus rhinocerous
CCCCTAATTGAATCGCGATTTGTTTAGCATCTCAACCGATTTGAATCATCACATATTTAAATTGATTTTCAACTGGCTCGCGGTTAATCGTTACATCCCTATTAAATAACTTATAAAGTAATTTGAAAACCTTGTGAGAGACGTAACTTCATAAAAAGCGTGAGTGAATCACCGCGCGCGCGCTCTCTCTTTCTCTCTCAAAATACGCAAATAGATTAATAAAGCGTTCACACTACACACGGTTGCGGTCCGGCAGTGCGTTCAGGAGCCGTGCGTCTGCAGCAGTGCAGAGATCGTTTCTGCACCGAGTCTATTTTTGCTGTGCTGCAAGCCTGAATTAAAGTAACAGCGCATTGTTTTCAGTAAATATAAACATGGATTGACACGAAAATGTAGTAATTACACCATAAATGCATATTATTAAAGTCTACTGTGTTTCACAGTCAACACATATGGCTTTTTGGCTAGGTTTAAAGGGAAAGAGCACTTTTAGATAAACAAGGCAATAATAGATGCCACTCGTGGAGGTAGGAAAACAAAGTTCTTTATGAACCGCAGGATTGCTTGTAATAAAGATTTAAATGCAAAAAAGGCAGTAGAGCTGACTATGTCTGTCAATGGTAAGTTTGTGATTTATTTATTTATTTATTTATTTAGTCATTTAGCAGACGCTTTTATCCAAAGCGACTTACAAATGAGGACAATAAAAGCAGTCAAAACTAACAAAAGAGCAACAAGACAAGTCTCGGTTAGCCTAACGCAGTACACGTAGCA
>NW_015644415.1:346738-347295 GCF_001515625.1 Sinocyclocheilus rhinocerous
TATACACACACACACATACACACACACACATATACACACACACGCACAAAGAAAAACAAGTAGATAGAATAGAAAAAATAGAAAGCTAGTGTTTGTTTGTTTTCTTTTTGTTTTTTTTAAATAAAAAATAAAAAAAAGAAGATAAATATAGATAAAGTAGAATTAAAATAAAATAGAAAGTGCTAGAGTTAGAGGGTCAAATAAAGGTGGAGTAAACCTTTAGGATTAAAAATCTTGAAGATGGTTAAGGACTCAGCTGCTCGGATTGATTTTTGATTTGTGATAACGTAAGAAAAGTAGTTTAAATGTTTTGCCACTTGCTTGAGCAACTTAATATATAAATCTAGAAGTAAATGCAAAAGTAAAAAGCATTGAATAATGTGTTGCTTATATTTATTGTGTTTAAACATGTCTGTGAAAGATTGCATTACTACTGTGTAAAAAAAGAATTGCAATGCTGAAAAAGCATTTTCAGTGACAATGTGTGGATTTGAAATCAAAATAATGGAATGATTATAATGTTGGAATAAATGTTGTGTTTGTGGTAAACAGCCATG
>NW_015644415.1:347422-349645 GCF_001515625.1 Sinocyclocheilus rhinocerous
TAAGAGGGGAATTCCCCCATTTTCAAAAATGAAATTCAGGCCCTGAATAAATGTCTAAAAATCCTGATTGGAGTATCACTATAAATAGTTATAAATGATAAAAAGAAGGCTTTAAAAGATCGGTATCGGTGATCGGTATCGGCAGATACTGCTTTCTGTGATCGGCGATCGGTGATCAGCCTCAAAAATCCTGATCTATTTATAATGTTACAAAAGATTTTTACTTTAAATGTTGTTCTTTTGAATTTTCAGTTTATAAAATATTCCTCAAAAAATCTATCATAGTTTCCACAAAAATATTAAATGACTCAACTGTTTTTAACATTGATTATAATAAGAAATTTCTTGAGCAGCAAATTAGCATATATGATATATATATATATATATATATATATAAATGTTATTTTTGCAGGCTGTTTACTCTAATCATCCCATGCAACAAATGCATATGAATGACAATGAACGTGGCTGAATGAATGCACATGGTTGTTCAACAATAGTATGATTGTTGTTCAGATGCAATCAGCATGTGCTTTTACCCCATAGGCAGTAGGACAAATTGTAATCGGGCAGATTACTGCTGGTTTTATTGAAATCCAACAAAGCCAATGTCTTTGATTGTGTATGATGCATGATGAAGTGCTTATTAAGATGCATTGCACTCAAGGGGTGTTTTACTGCCAATTGTGGACAAAAGAGCAATCTAGGTGACATTTGCATCATATAAACCTACAAAGTATTGCTTCAAGCATTTGAATTAGTTTCTGCAGTTCTCAGCCAAGAAATTAGCCTGTGTGCCGCCAATGATTGTGTGTCAGTAAAATGAAATCCCCTCTAATGCCCTTAGACACTGCAACAGAGATACAGTGCAGCTGCTAATGTGCTTTCCACACATTTATATCAAGGTAAACTGTTTGCCGCCCATGCTCACATAAAATTACATGGTCAGTTAAGCCCAAATGTTAATTTCTGGGTAAGTAATTAATTGTAATCTGTGGGCATGCAGTGTGGCCCGTGTAGGACTCAGGTGTATTGTGGGAGAAACTCTACATGTGGTAAGACCTTCACTGCCAACCTCTCAAGATGTACTTCTCTGCTGTTGTTTTGATACAACTAACATGCTTATGTGGAATGGTGATTCAACCAGAAAAAAATGCCCATTATGCTGTCTTGATGTTGTTGTTGTCAGGGGCAATAAATCTTGGGTGATGAGATTGTGTTTGCATGCTTCTTCAGGTTCTCTGGCTTCTACTGTCTTTGTTGGATGTGCGTGTGTGTGGGAGGGTCAAGCCTCAGTTTCTAATATTGGAGATGGTGGTCTGCATGTGTAGGTTTAGATTGTGACTCGCATTTAGATTCTGTGAATCCAGTGACTGCAGGTGGTACTGTTGTTCACAATTGGTTTTGCTCTAGAATGCAGATTTTACATGGGACGTGAAGGGGCGACCCAAAACAGTACCATAATTGTTTAGTGCACAAAAGTAACCAAAAATGTAAATTACATATGAAAATTACAAAAGAAGATATTTTTAAGTATGCTTGTATTCAAACAGTCGACGGTAGCTATTGAATTTCGTAGTATTTTTTTCCATGCTATGAACATCAATGGCTACCGTCAACTATTTGTTTACAAACATACTTAAAAATATCTTCTTTTGTGTTCAACAGAAGAAAGTAACTCACAGGTTTGGAACAACCTGAGCGTGATTAAATGATGACAGAATTTTTATTTTTGGGTGAACTATCTCTTGAATTTGTTATCTTAATTTTACGTTGTTACTTTTTTATCTTTTATGTTACACATGACATGGATTCGACTGTACTTGGAGTCTAAAATTTCTGAGTCTGTGTCAAGTCCATCCGATTGCATCCGAATCTGAGTTCATTCATAATTGTTGTCCATGTCCAAATCCAAGTCCTAGTCCAAGAACCCCAACTTTTGTTCAGAGTCTAAGATGTAAGTAAAAGTGTATAAGCCTCTGTAGCTTGCTATTCTAAATAAATATTTGCATGGGAGCATTTTGTTATTAGTGTTTAGCAAGTTAGCCATGGTTTTCCTTGCTGTCCGTGAGCCTGTTAGAACAGATGCTGCCTTCAAGTGCATGTAGGAAGCTACACTCTAAAAAATGCTGGGTTAAATACAACCCAGTGCTGGGTAAAATAGGGACAAACCCAGCAATTGGGCTGTTTTGACCCAGCGGTTGGGTTACTACCCAGAAGGTT
>NW_015644415.1:349775-353833 GCF_001515625.1 Sinocyclocheilus rhinocerous
GGGTAAAATAGGGACAAACCCAGCAATTGGGCTGTTTTGACCCAGCGGTTGGGTTACATTTTTAACCCAACCTTCTGGGTAGTAACCCAACCGCTGGGTCAAAACAACCCAATTGCTGGGTTTGTCCCTATTTTACCCAGCACTGGGTTGTATTTAACCCAGCATTTTTTAGAGTGTAGTATCTCTGAATTGTGCATTTACGACATGTCACGCATTCAAGTTGGAAACATAACACAAAAGTAGCCTAAACAAAAGAAAATTATATATTTTAAACAGTAAACCCAAATTACTACATTGAATTCAAAATGATGAAATGATGATTACACAAAACAAACTGTGAAAGTTGAGTGATTAACTTTACACTGTTCACTACAGACTTGCTTTCCACTCACTGATCTCTATATAATGGTATATAGTACAGATATATTACATCATAGTTCAGTTTTTAGATCTTGTTTCAAATCGACATTCTCCTTCCATCATCACAACTCGGCCACTCATCTAGAATTCTGAGTTTCCAACTTGTAAATATGACTTTGCTTGCTCATTCATGTGCTCAGAACTCATAATTACAATATTTCAGACTCCACTTGAAGGGCACAAGAATTGCAGTTGAGAACTACCAGGTAAGAATAGACCTGTGTGAAGATAAGAATGTTCCTCTGCGCTCCTTTCGGGTTGAATTATGCAACTGTTCTCCAACTTTTTTTAGTCTCTCTAAATTAGTCTCTATTGTACATCACAACCAAGATAAATTCCCATTGCTATTGAGCACAGAAGGCATCACGGACAAAAGCCAGACCTTTCATTAATTCTTAAATTAGGAGCAGTACAGATTTTCCAACTTGGTTTTGTCAGGTTTTCAGATGAGTAGTAGAGGGAACAATAGGCAGATTGTCTCTCCCTTCCACCTTCCAGTATGTTCAGTGAAATGAATATCTGCAGCTCAAGGGCCCAACTGAGGCCGCGTTAAATGGACCATCATCTTTATTTGATTAGGGAGTCAAGTAATGTCTTCGTTGTCTTTTAGCATGTTGGTAAATTGTTCTTTTCAGACACATTCAGTGACCTCAGTCAAGTGTTTTTTACTCTAGCACTCTCCCTTTCATCCAAGATTAAATTCATCTCCTGATAAAAGACCAGGATATGGCTGCAACCCCTTGTGCTTTAAAATCAACAGCTCTTGAGCAGAGGTTGCAGCTGTCTGTTAGCTTTGGCATCTCCCTTCCACTTTTCTCCCATGGACGCTGGTAAAGCGGGCAGCGTGATCTTGCACGGTGAGAAGTGAGTGTTGAAAAGGAGAGGACGTGTAGAATGTGAGAGGTGACACATCTGATAACCTATAAACAAGGGACCTGAGAGCTGGAGCTAGCGGGGGCATGCTGAGGTGAGAGCGTTTCGAAAGAAAGAGAGAAACAAACAGAAGGATGGGGCTTCTCGTGTTGATATCCTTTGGGACACCCTGGTCACATTTGTCTCAATCAGCAGTCACTCTCCAGTAGACCAGTTGGTCTCAGGAGAGACTGAACCACTGAGCGAACCCAACTCTTGTTGGTTACAGTAAATGTGTTTGCAAAGGAGAGTGGAGATGTTGCTTTACCACAATGTGATGGTTTTATGGACCTCACCGTCCAGCTGTCACAAGATGGCCTTCATACAAAATTATCGAGACGCACAATATTATTGACATTTAGACAACCGTATTTTATCCGGCTGTGGTGAGCCCAATGTAATCCGGAGAAACCAAGCTGTCGCAGTGCCAGAAGCCAGATATTGTGGCTTTGGATCGTCAGTCTTTCTCAAAGTAATCTTAGCCAGAAGCTTGTGTAGTTGAGAAGAGGAGGATTATTATGGTTTCGCCTTGTGGTCTTGATAAATAGGTGCTGATTCAGTGGGAGCGAAGTGAAGTTGAAGTGCAATTAAAGAAAAGATGGTAGTAAAAAGTGTACAAGAGCGGAGAAAAGGCCTAAAGCGAAAGCCAGATCCTGCATCCATTGTCGCCAATGGGAGATTGGCGGCGCCATTGAGGATCTCAGACACTTTTGGTAGTGAAGAGCGTTTTTCATTGGTCAGATATACTTAATTGATGCAAATAGCCACACTAATCTGTGTCCCTTATCGTCAGAGTAAGCCTTGCTTTTGAAATGAGAGAGAAAAGAGTTTGAACCCTTGACCTCGCCGTTAGATGGTTATTCTAACCAGATGGGGAATAAAAGGAGAAGCGACACAAGCGCATGGT
This sequence comes from Sinocyclocheilus rhinocerous, assembly GCF_001515625.1. NCBI lineage: Eukaryota > Metazoa > Chordata > Actinopteri > Cypriniformes > Cyprinidae > Sinocyclocheilus > Sinocyclocheilus rhinocerous. Next base: position 352,015 of record NW_015644415.1, read on the forward strand.
ACAGGAACTTGACAGTCCCAATTCTAAGAGGCTTACCATATTTTATCACAGGTCTTTCAAATACTCCCTTAGCTTTTCTCTGTAAATACAGCTCAAACTTCAGTTTGACCATCACTTACCTCTCTGTACTGATACTGCAGGGCTCAACAATAAGGATGGCCTGCTGGCCCGGGGCCAGTTTGAGAGAGTCTTAGACCAGTTGATGGATCTTTCTCTTGCTCTTGTAGGTTAGTGTTGTATTGCAACTGAAAATCATACTTTTTCATTGATCATATACATGACTTTTTATGGCTTACAAACATTTGATTATCTGTGATGTTTACTATATTATCTTGGTGACAATACAGCAGAAATTGCAACAACCAGATATCTATCTGGTTAACAGATTTTATTTTTTATTTTTTTTCGTATCATATGCAATTGTTTTGCAATTGTTTGTTTATTAATTTATGAGTTACATTTTATTATTCATTTAATTAAAGCTAAATAATTGGTTTGTTTTAGCTTATTTTCTTTTTTTAAAGGTAAAAATCATTTGAATATTGAAACTTAACTTAACTTATTTAAAATACATTGTAATAAATATAGATATGTGTGCGGTGAGGCCAGTGAAAATATTGACAGGGCAAGTAAAAAAAAAAGAAAATCGGCAGGAAAACAGTCCTTATTGTTGAGCCCTGCATACTATGTGTTAACACATCACATGTGTTAAAGTTGTTTTATGTAATCTTCACTTGCTCTTTCCCAAAAGCCATAATGAAAAGGTCATTCAAGTCCCGTGTGAACTCTGTTAGCAACTTTATACATTCAGCTGATAGCTGGAAAGCTACAAGAAAAGGCCAGAATCCACAGAAATGTTTGCTTTGGGTGTTGTCTTTTCTTTTGAAATAGTAGGCAGCCCAGAGCTGTTACAGATACTGCTACCCTTTACGGAGAAAAGATAGATGTCAGCGATGTGTCCCAGATGCCAAATACATGTCTATATAAGCCCCTTGCATTTCAAAACAAATAAAAAATAAATATGCATTTGGAAAGCTGTATTCCCAAAATGTTTGGGGTGTAATTTAGTGTTTAAGTAGGATAAACCACTATTTGTAATTATTAAAGTCTGATCTAGATCTGAGACATCTGAGGCAAGGCTCCCCAGATTGCTCAAAGTCTGTGCAAGCTTTTTCCCACTGGCAGAAACGAATGATTTGAAAGACTTTGAGTTCACCGTTGTAATCGCAATGTTAAATGTTCCCTGTGATTAAATCAAATGCTTGTGAAGCTCCGATACTTCATAGACCCGCAGTAGAGTGCATGGCCTGCAGTCAGACTACAACTCTTGGGAGCGTACTGCAGTGACATTACTTGTTTGTCCCGAAGGCACCTGGTCTAAAAGTAGAAACTAATTGACAGGGATGTCTACAACCTTGCCTTTGGCTGGCTCAAGTGCACTATGTGGAAGCCTGCAACCATTCTGAATGAGGTAATTAATCTACTGCTTTTGAAGATTGTTTTTACACTCTCCTTGTCTTCAAATTTTTTATAAAGGCAGAAAAAGTATTGAGGCCTTTCAGGGACGTTGCTTAATTTCTCACATGTTAGGGAATCGGGTTATCAATAAAATCTTAATGAGTTCAGAATGGATTATTCAGCTTTGATTATTATAGATGAATCCTTTAGTCCATCAGTTAGAAGTGAGTGATTTACCAGTTGAAATTATATAACGGTTGACATTTTCTGTTGCAGTTATTCGAAATACTGCTATAGCGTAGGGGATGGCCATCACTTTGCATTCAGAGAGAAAATGAGCAAGAGCTTGTTAAAAAATGGT
>NW_015644415.1:360892-370394 GCF_001515625.1 Sinocyclocheilus rhinocerous
TTACCACATTATGATGGTTTTATGGACCTCACCGTCCAGCTGTCACAAGATGGCCTTCATACAAAATTATCGAGACGCACAATATTATTGACATTTAGACAACCGTATTTTATCCGGCTGTGGTGAGCCCAATGTAATCCGGAGAAACCAAGCTGTCGCAGTGCCAGAAGCCAGATATTGTGGCTTTGGATCGTCAGTCTTTCTCAAAGTAATCTTAGCCAGAAGCTTGTGTAGTTGAGAAGAGGAGGATTATTATGGTTTCGCCTTGTGGTCTTGATAAATAGGTGCTGATTCGGTGGGAGCGAAGTGAAGTTGAAGTGCAATTAAAGAAAAGATGGTAGTAAAAAGTGTATAAGAGTGGAGAAAAGGCCAGTTCCTGCATCCATTGTCGCCAGTGGGAGATTGGCGGTGCCATTGAGGATCTCAGACACTTTTGGTAGTGAAGAGCGTTTTTCATTGGTCAGATATACTTAATTGATGCAAATAGCCACACTAATCTGTGTCCCTTATCGTCAGAGTAAGCCTTGCTTTTGAAATGAGAGAGAAAAGAGTTTGAACCCTTGACCTCGCCGTTAGATGGTTATTCTAACCAGATGGGGAATAAAAGGAGAAGCGACACAAGCGCATGGTACAGGAACTTGACAGTCCCAATTCTAAGAGGCTTACCATATTTTATCACAGGTCTTTCAAATACTCCCTTAGCTTTCCTCTGGAAATACAGCTCAAACTTCAGTTTGACCGTCACTTACCTCTCTGTACTGATACTGCAGGGCTCAACAATAAGGATGGCCTGCTGGCCCGGGGCCAGTTTGAGAGAGTCTTAGACCAGTTGATGGATCTTTCTCTTGCTCTTGTAGGTTAGTGTTGTATTGCAACTGAAAATCATACTTTTTCATTGATCATATACATGACTTTTTATGGCTTACAAACATTTGATTATCTGTGATGTTTACTATATTATCTTGGTGACAATACAGCAGAAATTGCAACAACCAGATATCTATCTGGTTAACAGATTTTATTTTTTATTTTTTTTCGTATCATATGCAATTGTTTTGCAATTGTTTGTTTATTAATTTATGAGTTACATTTTATTATTCATTTAATTAAAGCTAAATAATTGGTTTGTTTTAGCTTATTTTCTTTTTTTAAAGGTAAAAATCATTTGAATATTGAAACTTAACTTAACTTATTTAAAATACATTGTAATAAATATAGATATGTGTGCGGTGAGGCCAGTGAAAATATTGACAGGGCAAGTAAAAAAAAAAGAAAATCGGCAGGAAAACAGTCCTTATTGTTGAGCCCTGCATACTATGTGTTAACACATCACATGTGTTAAAGTTGTTTTATGTAATCTTCACTTGCTCTTTCCCAAAAGCCATAATGAAAAGGTCATTCAAGTCCCGTGTGAACTCTGTTAGCAACTTTATACATTCAGCTGATAGCTGGAAAGCTACAAGAAAAGGCCAGAATCCACAGAAATGTTTGCTTTGGGTGTTGTCTTTTCTTTTGAAATAGTAGGCAGCCCAGAGCTGTTACAGATACTGCTACCCTTTACGGAGAAAAGATAGATGTCAGCGATGTGTCCCAGATGCCAAATACATGTCTATATAAGCCCCTTGCATTTCAAAACAAATAAAAAATAAATATGCATTTGGAAAGCTGTATTCCCAAAATGTTTGGGGTGTAATTTAGTGTTTAAGTAGGATAAACCACTATTTGTAATTATTAAAGTCTGATCTAGATCTGAGACATCTGAGGCAAGGCTCCCCAGATTGCTCAAAGTCTGTGCAAGCTTTTTCCCACTGGCAGAAACGAATGATTTGAAAGACTTTGAGTTCACCGTTGTAATCGCAATGTTAAATGTTCCCTGTGATTAAATCAAATGCTTGTGAAGCTCCGATACTTCATAGACCCGCAGTAGAGTGCATGGCCTGCAGTCAGACTACAACTCTTGGGAGCGTACTGCAGTGACATTACTTGTTTGTCCCGAAGGCACCTGGTCTAAAAGTAGAAACTAATTGACAGGGATGTCTACAACCTTGCCTTTGGCTGGCTCAAGTGCACTATGTGGAAGCCTGCAACCATTCTGAATGAGGTAATTAATCTACTGCTTTTGAAGATTGTTTTTACACTCTCCTTGTCTTCAAATTTTTTATAAAGGCAGAAAAAGTATTGAGGCCTTTCAGGGACGTTGCTTAATTTCTCACATGTTAGGGAATCGGGTTATCAATAAAATCTTAATGAGTTCAGAATGGATTATTCAGCTTTGATTATTATAGATGAATCCTTTAGTCCATCAGTTAGAAGTGAGTGATTTACCAGTTGAAATTATATAACGGTTGACATTTTCTGTTGCAGTTATTCGAAATGCCGCTATAGTGTTGGGTATGACCGTCACTTTGCGTTCAGAGAGAAAATGAGCAAGAGCTTGTTAAAAAATGGTCTGTGGTGTGGAACTGACCCTCTGTTAAGGTTCACTTGCCCGTTACTGTTGCTAATGCAGTCAAACTTTCTTTCCTGAGCCTGTTCTGCCACTTTTAAATGAGAGAATAATTTCACATTGAGTGAATTTCCTCAATAATTATCTGTATTAACCATGCATTTACATATAGAAATTGTATTTTGTCTTCAAAAAGGTTTTCAGTATATCCGTAATTTCAAAATATTGAATATTTTAACAATATATAGACACAGTTAGGCTATACACTGTAACTATAATTATATTTATTTATTTATTTAATTGCAATGTACATGACATAAAAAATATCTACCACGACTTTGGTCTATGACTACTTTGGTCATTGTCAAAAATACCATTATTTTTCAGTAATTTTTAAAACCTGATTTAAAGACTACTGAAAAAATTATGGTATTTTTGACAATGACCAAAATACCTACATACAATTCACTGCAGTTTCTACCTGAAATGAACACTTTTGGCAGTAAAACACCAACAAATTTAATTCCTTTTCACACAAATTGTGATTACAGGGGCAGGTTATTGATTAATTGACTTATTTTTGTGTGGTTCCTTGCACAATATTCTATAATATGACATCGAAACATTATTATTATAGTGCATGATTTGTAAACAAATACTTTTTAAAGTTTACATTACATAACCAGCACCATATGTGTGGCTTTTCAGGCATAGTAAACTTGCTTGGTCGCTCACCTGGTACAGCATTTGCACTCAGGTATAAGTCCCGTGAAATATAAGTCATGAAAAAAGACCTCAAAGACTTCTAAGCAAGCTAAAAGGGTGTGGTTGCTTCTGCAGATTTTTATCTTGTTTACTTAACATAATCAGTTAGGTTTAGGGTAGGTGGTATGTTATTTTCAAATGTGATAGAGCATTAACCTTTTATCGCCACTCAACAGAAGTTTCATTTCTGCCACAATACACAGAACAACCAACCTAATAAAATTTCGCCAGATTCATGTTCATCTGTTTTGGATAAAACTGAACACGCTTTTAGCACCACATTTCACTTTGAAATATCAGTGAAACGTGGAAGAAGCAACGTAATATAATTTTGCCTAAATGAACCTGGATTGTGAACGTGTGTATTCCATAAAGCATGATACCACAGCATTAGCAAATGATTCTTCTATTCTTTATAGACATGTACTGTATGGAGTGCAAATCCTTTTGTACGCTCTGAGTCACATATGCTTTTGGCGAATAGATATACCATGACTAAAGACTTACCTGAAGGCGACTAGATTATTTTCCCTACATTTTTAAATTTTCTATTTATCATTCAAGTGGAATGAATCCAAACTTGCTGAGCTATGAATTCACAGCATGGCAACTGATATCATGGCTTCAGGAGAAATGAAAAGGGAATAGGCTGAGGACACGGATACAGACATATTGTATGGGAGGAGGCACTGTAGATTGTGAGCATCTTGCTGAAAGCGCCTGCAGGCAGGAACCGAAATGCAAGGCGGTGAAAATCATTCATTGTTTGTGCTGTTATCATCTCTACATGTTGTGAACATAATGCTATTGTATCGGGAAAGGTTTTTTGCTGGTCAGCAGCAACGGTAGGGAGTCTTCATGGAAGTCTTCTCACATTGTGTTTATGGCCTTGTGCAGTCGTGTGTAGCAAAAAACTCTTCTGTAACAATAGGTTTGTTTGAGATGCCAAACACCTCGCCTTGAATGTACTCCACAGTAGGTGGTTGCAGTCAGGGAGGAGTCAAATACGAGCTGTCAACTCAGACAGTTTTCACTTCTCATAGTGGAATAGAAATCTGTGCAAACAGTAGCAGTTGCTTGTTCTTTGTTGGTATGGTAGTGGATTTGAAATACTTGAAGATGAAGATGATGAACAAGCTATACAATGGGCCTTCTGTTTAAAGGGGTCCTATTATGCTCTTTTACAAAGTCTTGATTTTGTTTTGGGGGTGTACTAGAACATGCTCTCATGCTTGGTGGTTCGAAAAACGCATTATTTTTCACATAATTTACATTATTAAAATACCTTTCTCCCCAGCCTGCCACAAACGGCTCGATTAGTTCCGGCTTTGATGAACTTCTTCATCGTCTCGTCTGATGCACTCAACCAAGCGTTCTAACCACAACCTCGCCCCTCCCCACCCCCCAACCATTCGAATTTCTGTAGGCGGGAATTCTTTGTAATGATATTCCAATGAGCCGCTTTGTGATATCACAAAGCCCGGAAAACAAACGCTGTAGTCCAAACGAGCCGTTCGTTGTAGTTCTTGAAAAGGGATTTTTAAAAAACGAAATATCTCCCTTTGGAGTGGACTTTGAGATTTGTAACATTTTATGTTTTATTACTCTGATTGCAAAATAGTGAACACTGCTGCAATGGGGTTTCCAGTGGAGCTGTTCTAGGGTCCTATGATTTCTGTGATGCAGAAAATAGGGGTGCTCCGATTGATCAGCTACCGATCACTATCGGCCGATAATCACATTGGGATGATTGATCGGCGGTCTCTAAAAAGGCCGATCTCAAAAAAACGATCTCAAGCTGATGACGCTGCCATGAGAGGTTTGGCATGACATGCAGCGGCACCGTCTCAGTCTCTGTCCGGCACGGGTGAAATAATTATAATGCTATATTTCTTCATTAAATAACTTATAAAGTAATTTGAAAACCTTGTGTGAGACGTAATTTCACAAACAGCGTCAGTGAATCACCGCGCGCTCTCACTCATTCTCTCTCAAAATACGCAAATGGCTTCAAATCACCACATCGCGTCTGTCTATAAGCGAGCTGCACAGTTGACACATGACACAGGAATTGGTGTATTACTGTACTGTGTAAAAAAAAGAATTGCAATGCTGAAAAAGCATTTTCAGTGACAATGTTTAAATTTGAAATAAAAATAATGGATAAATGTTGTGTTTGTGGTAAACAGCCACGGATCTCCTGTGTGACTTCTGTGTGAAAGCACAGTCTGTGCTGCTTCCCCTCTCACAAGTGTCACCTAAGAGAGGAATTCCCCCCATTTTCAAAAATGAAATTCAGGCCCTGAATAAATGTCTAAAAATCCTGATTGGAGTATCACTATAATTAGTTATAAATGATAAAAAAGAAGGCTTTAAAAAGATCGGTATCGGTGATCGGTATCGGCAGATACTGCTTTCTGTGATTGGTGATCGGCCTCAAAAACCCTGATCAGAGCAGCCCTAGCAGAAAACGTGGACAGAATCCCACGAATCCAGTCATAAAAATGGAATTTATTGTATAACGCAGAATGCCACGGAATTTGCCAAAGTTTGAATGAATTAATCAAAAGTAGGTCATTACACTTAAATCAAATCATGATATTTACTAGTATCTGAAAATATTAAGCCACAAAAAGACTTTAAATATGAATCCTGCATGTTCTGCGTGTCTGTGAGTGAATGAATGGCGCATACATGCAGTTTCATTTACTACACACATACTGAAGCGTGTGTGACGCTCGCTGTGATTTCAGCATCTGCCATCTCATGAGGACATTAATGCATGAACAACATATCTGAGAGTCACTTCATGAGCATTTGACCATTTCGTTTAAGTAAAACTATCTTCATATCATATACAAACAGAAATTTGTTAAGTTGATAGATAAATAAATAAATAATAAACAATTAAATAAGTTGTTTTTATGCATTCAAATAATTAAACATGCTTAAACAAAGAATTAACAATAAACAATAAAAAATGGTAACAATAAAACATTTACATTGAATCATTTAGCAGATGCTTTTATCCAAAGCGACTTGAGAAAAGATACAACAATTCATAGGGCCCTAAACATGTAATTTTGGTTAAACTTTTAATAATATTGATGTTAAATTGTATAAGTTTCATGATTTTAATTAGACATGCTTTTTGATTAATACAATTTTATTTAACAATTAAAAAGGAGTCCAGAAAAATTAAAACGGAAATATTTAAATGGAAAAAACGGAATTTGGGAAAAAATAAAACTGATTTCATAGGGCCCTACTGTTCTGAACATCTATCTCTCTTCTGACTGCCATAATCCATCCCTCTTTTTTATTTATTTATTTATTTATTTCCCCCCTCTTTTGGATAGTCATGGAAATGCAATAATGGATTTTTTTCTTTTGTTGTTCAAGCAAATAGAAACAAAAATAATGCTATGGTCTCCCATGTAACCTGTACAGAAGTAAATAGTAGTTTATATCTGTGTTCCAATCCTAGAAATCCATGGCATTGTAGAGTTATGCTATTCACAGTCAGACATGATAAATTTATCAGATAATATGGTTGTTTTGGAGATAAAGTAGTCATGTGATCTAGGGATGTTCATTTTGTTTATTTTTCCTAACCGACAACCGACGCTCGTTAACTGATTGTTAACCATTAACCGACAAGATTATTTTAAATTAGAATTGAATTAAATTAGAAATTGTATTAATCGGTCAAAATTCTTACGGTCGATTAACCGGTTAAACGTTTAAAATTAACATCCCTAATGTGATCTCAAGATGTTTACCCCCATCAGTGGACCTGCTTCATCTAAAATAAAACCGCTTTTAATAGGCTACTGATATGAGGATACATCTCATGTAAATATATATCATATAATTGTACAATATTTTAAAGTACACTGTAAAAAATGTCCAAGTACTTCAACTTATCCTAAGTTCAGTTGCTGCATAAAATTTTTATGTATAATCTGTACAAGTCCTTTTAACTTATTAAACTGACTTAAAAAATCAAGTTGAATCTTGTATAATTTAAAAAATAAAGTTAAAATGATTGAAATCATTTTGATGAGTTAAAGTTATGGAAAAATCATATGTAGCCATGACCTATTGGTCATAGAATTTTTTTTACAGTGTATTATTTCTTTATGTACAAAACTTTTATAATGAGTGCACCAGTCATATATTCTATACAGAGGTCATACTGTCAGACAGTAGGGAGAGTTCACAACATTTCCCCTGTTCATTCTCTCCTTGGCATATCCATCCATTCATCCATCCATCCATTCTTCCATCCGTCTATACTCAATCAGATGTCAGCCAAAGGTTCTCTAGAGCATTGAGCATCCTGATGAGGAGGCTGCTGCAGCTGTTTGCTTTTCCAGACGTGGCTTTGTGCTTACTGTTCACTTGCATGGTGTGCTGGCTCCTCATTACTCGTGTCTGCTACACATCCATTCATTGGCACCAAAGGTGGCAACACTGGGCTTGTTTTGTTGATCCCTCATTATAATGTGCAGATACTTGGAGCAAAACTTATTAGAATGCGCTTATGCATAACTCTGATTACCCACTGCAAAAAAATTGCATGCAATCTCTTTGGTGCCTCTGACCTAACAGATGTCTTTTTTCTTTGTTTCCAATTGCATGCCCTCTCAAAATCTGTAATTCAATAAATAACATTTATGGTTGATGCCACCAATTAGAATGAGTGATTGTGAGGCACTTTATAATAGTTTCGAGTGCAGCAGCAAATTATGTTCTGACATGTCTTTGATTTATGAAGGAAGACGCCCAGTGGACTGACTGCAGATGCTGAACAGCTGTGATAGTCTGTTAAAATAGTAAATTATTTTGTTTGGATGCTGATTCCATTCAAGCCTTAAGCATATTTTACGAAGCCTGTCTTTGGTTAATTTTTAAAGATACCCATCATAATTTTAAGTATTTGTATTTTGAGTTTTGTATTGCTTTTTTAGTTGTCAACTGATAAGGATTTTTCAATGGCCAACGTCGATACTGATATTTAAAGGACAGGGTAGCTGAAGGTTTATATTTGCAATATACAATTTAAGATTAAATGCACAAAAACTCTGAAATTACCACTTTTAAACAACATTTAAACAAGTTTACATATGAAAAATTAAATTACTAAAAGCACCTGATTAATTATCACTAGTTGTTTTGTTTATGTCTGATTTTGTGATTTATGTTAATGTCTGATTTTATTTAGGTCTGATTTTTCTATGACCAATGACAACACAAATATTGATACTGACGGAGAGATTCTTTTTCACATTTTTTCACAATGTTTACTCAAAATTCACAAAAACAACTTAAAAAGTATAATTTACTGGCAAACCTCTTGGTTAATGGTTTTCAAATTATGGTAATGATCTCAAAATGGCCAAAAAACACCTGTCTATCATTATTTATTTTGTTTATTTTTGATCAGGTTAACAGTTAAGCTTAATGTCATAAAATTATCATTTACATTTATGAATTTGCAAGATGCTTTTAATTAAAAAATTATTTACATTTAAGGATTTTATCAGTTCCTGCATTTCTTTGGGAAGTGAACCAATGTTCTTGGTGTTGCCAGTGCAACTCAACTGTTAAACTGAGATGGGCTTTAAACACACTTCAAACCCATTTAAAAATCATAATTAAGCATAATTGTGAATTCACAAATGCTATGATTGAATTAAATAATTATATGCGATGCACTTCTAATACAGTATATGTGCTTTAATTATTTACATGAGTGTAGGTTAAGTACGTGCCTCAAACAGCGGCTCCGTTCACAGTAGTTCCACAGGAACTGTTATCATTTACATGTGTGGAGCTCCATCTCTGCATGCTGTTATGAGTTTGGGTTTATTATAACGTTCATCTGGGAACGCAACGTGTGCCATTTCATCAGATTTGTAAGGTAAATAATTTATAAATCTACGCAAACACAGGAGAATACATCGTGGTTTCAAAATAAAAGCTCAAACCCTCACTCTGAGTTTACACGTTTTGATGTCCACATATTCATTAAATTACAGTGGCTATAGCATTTCTGTCCTAAAGAAATGGCAAAATATTAAAGATTAAGTGGACATTTGAATGAAATGGTGCTTGATCAATATTAAACAAGGATTAGATCGCACAGTAATGTGTAAAAACAATCGTCAGGCCGTTGGCGCCCCCTGGAGGCCTGATCTATAATAGAGATTATATTATATTATTTTATAATTATATAGATCAGTGGCTCTATTATATTATAATACAGTATTTTAACAGTTTTGTTCA
>NW_015644415.1:370524-372143 GCF_001515625.1 Sinocyclocheilus rhinocerous
TGGCAGCCCTAGATTTATTTATGATTATAGATTTATGATGTGAATAAGTTCACATCCACATATCCATTAGCATTCTTTCAGTCCAAAAAGTGTGTAGTACACTGGCAAAGATGAAGTAAGTGTGGTAAAACTGGGACATACTACAACGTCCAATTTTTTTACCTTGATGCCACAATTAGAGACAGTTGCAAACCCATCTCTTTGAGAACCGTATCATGCTATGATGTCAGATTGGCGTTTATGACATCAGACCTTCAAAATGAAGGGCTCCAGTGTGTTGTTCATATTTAGCGGAGAGGAGCGAGTTCAATCACACGGTTCACTCGTGTTGCTTGTGGTGTATATTATCTCTAATGATGCCAATCTACATCAGGCCAGTTTGAAAAGCAAAGACCCTCTGGATACCAGCCAAATGATTTTATAATTAGATAAAAGAATTAGGTTAAATCAGGAAATAAGACTCAGGACAAGCAGATAATGGTCTAGTGAGGCTACAGGTTCAGAAACGTTAAGGACCATCTTAAGTACCATTGCTCACGCCGGCGCTGTGAAGGCATTACTTCCCTCATAATTACTCTGTTAAGTCACTCACTCATTGGCACTCAGTCATGCACTTCTGATCGATGCATGTTTCGCATCGGAGAGAAGGGTCTCCTTCTTGTTGATGACTCCGAGGTGTGACCTATGGTCTCCACTTAAGAATGACAAATTATTATTGCGAGAGCATCCTTATCTAAATGCACTTTGACTGATAAAAGCTTTTTTGGAAACCTCACAAAGTCTGTTGCCGTAGAAAAGGTGTTGAACTGTCTGTATGAGAACATTTAGTGCTTAGACTTTTTCGGCTTCCCTGCTGCTTGTATTTGCGGTTTCATATATTTCATATTTTTTTAAATCTCAGTGTTCAAGGTCTCAGTTTAAGCATTTTCCTTTTTAATATTGGGCTTTTTGACACTGTAATGATTAATAGTTTGCATGCTACAATGCTTGCATTTAGTATTTTAGAATAATCTCTCAGGTGCTAAAACTGTTAATTTAAGTATTTAATTTTGGCCTTTTGGACACTTTAATGAGTGATAGAAGAGCGAGAACAGTAAATGATGGAAGAATGCAAATGTAACACATATTTTGTAGTTATCTCCACCATTACATGTTTATTAGCATTCAAAGTAGGGATGTCAATTTTCTATCATTTCCATGATCGATCGTCGTTTAAATTAACGATCAATTAATCGATTAATCGTTAACCTTAATGCTGCAAAATGCGTCTATGCAGCCCGGCATGACAGGATGTGCAAAAGTTACTAAAAAAAAAAAAACGCTTTCTCACCCGATTTAAAGGGGATTTAGTCTGAATAAAAAGGCATCACCGTTTAGTGACATCATTGAATACTCCGGGAAAACGTAGGCTATAGTCAGTGTCGGTCAAAGCGCCTTTTAATTGCTGTTTTGAATCCAGCAATTATTTATTTACAAATTATAAGCTCTGATTATGACAAGTGTGGTATAAAAGCTTTGTTTATAAGAGGAATAATTGGTTAGCTGGAAAATGTTACATCGCGACCATGCTTTTGGATGCCATTCGAGCCCATATAGCCTACATTTACGCGGCTTTGTTC
>NW_015644415.1:372618-374228 GCF_001515625.1 Sinocyclocheilus rhinocerous
AGAGCCCGATATGAAAGAATTATCTGGGGAAATGACTTAGTTGCTATATTTCTATTGCTTTCCATGTTGAAGAACTTTGTGTCGTTTCTATTTTAATGTACTTTTAAAGTTTAAATCACATTAAAAGCTTAATTTGTAATTATGAGTGAATGATGATGCATTTATATACCGTCACCGTCACTCACAGCCGCTCGCACGTGTTTTGCGCATGAGCCGCACGCAGCCCAAAATTAAACGACTTAATCGACCATCGATAGCTTTAATCGATTGCATCTCTTATCGACAATTAATCGATCATCGATTAATCGTTGACATCCTTAATTCAAAGCCATGTGTTTTTAGAGTGCAGGCATTTACATGGACGAGTTTGCAGTTGATGGCCTCAGATATCTCCGGTTACAGCCTTTGAGTTGAGCTCTAAGATCTCATGTCACTGTGCACACAAGTCATCCATTTACAGCATGTATTTTACATGGTTATCCTGAACGCAAAAGCCTATTTGTTTCAGTCTGCTGGCTAATTGTATATTTTGGGTCTGTAATGAACAGCACACAGTGGCTTTGGCTGTCTGTGCTTCATCAGTCCCAATATTACAGACCTGGCAGCCACATTTAATCAATAAGAGACAATGGAGTGTACATCAATGATGGGACATTGGGAGAAGATAGTCACTGAATTGCAGTGTTTCTTTCTTGTAGCAACAAAGTAGCCTGTCCGCTTGTCCTTTATGACTGATTATTTCTGACTCATCAACAAAGTTTTGAATGCCTGGTATTTTTGGAGCAATGCAGCAACTGAACATCTCTTTGTTACAGGAATGGTGTGTAACTGTTTATAGAGAGTGACTCGTAAACTTTGTGTTGTCTTGTTAAAGTCATGTTGTCTTGTTCATGGTGTGTGTGTGTGTTTTTGTCTATTGAATTTAATGGATTGTGGCAGAGCTGAATTTAAGTTTGAGCCGATTGTAAGAAAGGGGCGGGGTTTAAGCTGGCTAAATAATTTGAGAGTAATAATTAAATTTTAATCAAATAGGCCTAATGAGGTAAAAAAAGAAGACAAGAAATATGAACGGATGAATTGTTCACAACACTCTAAAAGATGCTGGGTTCAAAACAACCCAACCACTGGGTCAAAACAACCCAATTGCTGGGTTTGTCCCTTTTTAACCCAGCGCTGGGTTATATTTAACCCAGCATTTTTTTAGAGTGAATAAGCATAACATACATTTAGAAAATAGAGTGAATTATCATTACATGCCAACTTTAAAGCTACTTTAAATACAACTGATAAAGAATTAAAATTACAATTTAAATCACTAGTTAAAGGGGTCATATGATGCGATTTCAATTTTTCCTTTCTCTTTGGAGTGTTACAAGCTCTTGGTGCATGTCGAATCCGCCGCCTCTGCTCACTCAGCCCGCCGCCTCTGCACACTCAGCCCGCCGGCCGTTCCTCTGCTCACTCAAGGCCGCCGTGGTTGACGCTGTGTTTTGTTGTGAAAGCGAAACTACTCTGTTTGGCCTTCCAAAAATGGACACGACTAGAAATCAGTGGTTAAGTTGTATTTACAACACTGTTCCAGAACAGTTTAACCCAAATATTCAGATGTG
>NW_015644415.1:374354-386386 GCF_001515625.1 Sinocyclocheilus rhinocerous
CAAGGCATCACAATATGGTAGGGGCGTAACATTTCCGTCACATGCTTGAGGTATTCGGCCAATCACAATGCACTGGGTAGCTGGCCAATCAGAGCGCAGCTCGCTTTTCAGACCGATGAGCTTTGTAAAAATCGACGCGTTTCAGAAAGGCGGGGCATAGAGGAGTATGTACATGTACAGTATGTGGAAAATAATGTGTTTTTTGAACCTTAAACCGCATAAACACTTTTCATTACACCAAATATACAAAATAATGTTCTTTTTAGCAGCATCATATGACCCCTTTAACTGTTCTGCCCCATTAGGCTCAGTCTGTTTCATATATTGGCGTTTACAGGGTTAAAAATAAATTTTAGTATTAGTCAGAGCTTCTTGGGCTATTTTTCTGTTAGCCTGCACATCTAGAGTATGTAAATATTTCTCTGCTGTCAGTTAAAAATATGGCCTAGAGTTTCTGCCTTATTATGCCGGAGAGTCTCACCAGCACCTTGTGCCAATCAGCACAAACCCAGATGGCAGTAAAAACGTCATATCGTTCCTTTGTCAATGTTCTGCTTGTCACAGGCACCTCAGTATATAAGGCTCTTCAGACCTCTCTTTTTCTAGCCATTTTTCCTCATTGAAGGTGCTTTTCCTGGAAAATGTGCACCGCTTTTCCGCCCCCTCTAAGCCAGTTCCTTTCTCACAGGCATTCTGGCATATAGTACATGAATCAACAGATGCCTGACAGTGAACCAATCAATCCATGAAGATTTGGCTTTCTATTTACAGAGTCCTCTTGAACGATCAATGCTTTTCTCCTCGCTTTCCATTTAAAAGGGTATTAAAAAAATTGCTGGAAATAGCATAACTCTTACAGAACTCTTAGACAGTTTCACATCCAATTCAGACCAGACAATGAAGACAATAGAGACTTTTTTACTATTGGAACGAAAAAGTTCCATTCAGCTGTTTAATACATTGATCGCCCCCTGATTAGAAGCTTCTCTCTATGACTCTACAAATTTTTATGTGTCTGGATGGCAAAGAGCATAGCCGACACAATTCATTTTACATTTATTTTGTGATATCAGTGACTCTCAAAGTCCTCTAATGTTCTGAAAACTTGCAAGTATCTATGAATTCCGGTCTAGGGTATCAAAAGGTCATTGGTAATAAAGGAAAGAAAGCATCTGTGAAGCAGACGTTCCCAGGCTCTATGTGTTAAGTGCTCTATCCTCCTTTTTCCTGGGAAAGATTCTTTTGTAGACCAGCTGTAGGTAATTGCTTTGTTCTTAAACCTAGTAACATGCCTACCTAGACAGGATTTTAAAGGGATAGTTCAGCCAAAAATGAATTTTCGGCCATTTACTTTTTTTTTTCTTGCAGAACACAAAATAATATATATTTAACTCTCCGTTTATCTAGTGCTGGGCGGTATACCGGTTCATACCGAATACCGGTGTTTATTTTTGTTATGATATGAAATTTTAAAATACCGCACGCAATACGTATTTTGTCGCTTAAACAGCGTTCGGAACGCAACACTGTTTGAAACGGGTCCCTTTTCACTGTGGTGAGGGAACAGCTGTATGTGTTACTAAGCATGAAAGTTCCGAAACTGAAGCTGTAGAACTAATAGAACGTGATGACACAGAAGAACTCATCCACAATATCCACATTGACCGCCACAAATATCCACCGCTTATCCATTTAATGAAAGAAGCAACCTTTTTTTTAATATCTTCAAATGTACACTATCATTTGGGATCAATAAGATTTTTTTTTTGAAAGAAATTATTACTTTTATTCAGCAAGCATGCATTAAATTGATCAAAAGTGACAGTAAAGACATTTATCATAACATTGATAATAAGAATAAATGTGTCTTGAGCAATAAATCAGTATATTATAATGATTTCCGAAGGATCATGAAGGGTCAGACTGTAGTAATGGCACTGAAAATTTAGGAGTAAATTATATTTTAAAATATATTTAAATAGAAAACAGTTATTTTAAATGGTGATCATATTTCACAATATATTACTGCATTTTTATCAAATAAATGCAGCCTAAGGTTTGAAACTTAACTAATATCTTCTCCATTTTTTAGAAAGGACCTGCACAGGACACTGTTAGGTCCTGGATTTATAATTTAGTTGTGTTTCCACCATCATTATTACTGGAACATTAGTGCTAGATTCTCATGCGGTGCAATTATTTGTTGCTGGTTTTCTTTTGAATGCGTTCCACACATTGCGAGGACGGGCAGACCTCAGTGCAGCAGGGCGTCTGTTTTTAATTCTTCACCACTCGCGGACCTCCGTGACCCGCTCTAGAGAGCATCAGGATTAAGATAAGCCTTCCCATTGTTCTCTCTCACTTGGATCTTAATTCTCATTAACATGTCCTGACTATCTCAAGTCATTGCTTGACTCTATTTCAATCAGTGCTGTGGCATTTCAGATATGCCTCCATGAGCAGGGCAATCACTTACATGTAAGTGATTTGCACATACATAAAAACATCTCAGCCGCATGTTCCTGCCTCCCTTTCCCTCATAACCTCAGGGAAAGGTGACTAATTTACAGCTTCATAGGAAGGAAATAACCTCAAGCTAATTGAATTATGTCATTTAACTGCTTCCACTCTATAGATTATACCGGTTTATTAAACAGGTAAATATGGAAATGGAATGGCAATGTTGGTTTGGTACACTCTAAAGATATCAATTTACAAGTTAGTGGCATCTTCTTTTAGAGACTGGTTGACAATTAGTCTTCCATATGTGATAGAGACATGCGAAATCTGCTCGTATGGCATGATCTTGAAGTCTTAGCTCAGTCTGTTCAGGGATTATAAGAAAGTATCTCTTTTCCCATCATTTTCTTTCTTTATTCAACACTGAATATTCCACTGAAGGCAGTGATTACTAATGGAAACACTTAATGTCTTATTTCTGAAAGCCTGTGCTTTAAACTGTACTGAAGTGCATATTTTCAATCTCCTCATCCTGTTACTGAGCAAAAGGTTGTACTCTATTGCGCAATTTTAGATGTTAAAGTTACAATTTTACCCATCTGTTTTCTTTATGTCGTGCATGAACGGTTTTAAGGTCAGGCTAGTATAATCTTTATTGCATACAACAGTCTGACAGACTATGGTTTAATTAGGAGGAGAACAAGTCCTTGACATTTCACAGTTGTTGTAAATGATCCTGGTTATCATTAGAAAATCTCTTTTGTATGTAGCACAGCACAAAGCTCACGCATTTATTAC
Organism: Sinocyclocheilus rhinocerous; assembly: GCF_001515625.1. Classification (NCBI taxonomy): domain Eukaryota; kingdom Metazoa; phylum Chordata; class Actinopteri; order Cypriniformes; family Cyprinidae; genus Sinocyclocheilus; species Sinocyclocheilus rhinocerous. Next base: position 377,613 of record NW_015644415.1, read on the forward strand.
ATTCTAGCCTCATTGTCCCTTCTCATTGTTCCTTTCTGTAACTACTGCAAGTTTCTGTGTACCTCAAAATATACTAGTTATATTTTTGCCATTTGTATGCCTTTAAGCACTTTATGTCGAAGCGCTGCCCACAAAACACATAGACATTATTTTAAAAATAGAAATTAAGTTTACTGTTTCGAATTTGGATGCGAACACTGGTCACCCGTACACATGCACCAGCACATAATGAATCATACCTATGTGTAATGTAGTGTAATGTATCAGACCACTTGGCTTTTTACCAAACATTGGCTAAGGTTTTCTAGCATACAGTATAAAATAAAAAAGTAACCATATTTTTAATTTAGTAGAGTACTACTGAATTAAATAGGCTTCATGGACAGATGATGATAGATTAACAAAAAATAAAGCTTGAATCAATTACCAATATGTCTGGTTAGATCTGGATTTACATACATCCAGTTATGGCCAATGAAAAATATTCATGTACATAATCACAATGTAAAAGGATTAAGTAAACTTGCGTTTTACAAATTCATAGTGATTCCATGACATAAAATTAAGCTGACATAATGCTTAAGAATGATTTCATTAGGTCATAACTGTGTAAGCAGCAAAAATCATTTTTTAGTGTACTAGTATAAACTAGTATAAAGTGAACAAATGTTATTGGATTCCTTTTTTTATTTTACAAAATACTAATTAAGTTTTTCTACTTCAAAGTGGCATGTTTAATTCAATGTGTTACTTGCCATTTCTTTAGAATTATTTGTGAAATTTACTAGCAGTTTCTGAAGATTGTTTCTACGCCAGTTTTTTTTTTCAGTGTACTTCCATTTGCATTGTTTTGATCTTTACTCTAAAATAAGGAACATATAGAAATATGAAATAATATGAAATGACTAGTTGTATACAAACTTTTTGATACTGTACCTACTACCCAAATGCATCCCATCGCTGTGGGAACCTCTTAGGCGCTGGCAAGGCAGGTTACTCACGATTGGCTCACTCAACCTGAAATACAATCGTATTTCTTTAGATGTCTGACCTGAGCCATGTATTACTGAGATTCGAACACGGGATCCGAACGCCGGTACACACCATGAAAAACGCTGCTTCACCCGAGCTGTTCTTATTCAATTTTAATGACTGCACCTCAAAAGAAACTATCAGTCTCTGTCAGTGCTACATCAACAACATTTCATGCAGCTTTTGTGAGCAGTGCTCGACTGCATTATCGCATCAGAAACAGGGCACCTGAGAGACCGACTGCTTTGATTGAGGCTTCAGAGAAGGAAGTGATGTGTTCTGGTGGTCCTCGCAGAATAACTCGCAACACATGGTGTGGTCATGACTGATAAAATTGAGTCCGTTTGCTGAAGGGCCCCTCGTCTGTGTGCTCGAGATTACCTCAGGCGCTCTCCAGCGAAGCCCCCCTTCATCAACCTGACCTCTCTCCAAACCTTAAACTTCAAAGCGGCAGGTGCTGACCTTCCCTCCAAACTCAGATTCACCAAAAGCACTATTTAGATGGGATTAGGTTTCTAAACAACTGAAAAATGTTTTAATTGGTTCTTTTAAAGAGAGTTCCCAAGTTTTTCCCAAATTCTTTAGTACTAAAAGGATGGTTTGCACACAAAAACAAAGTCTTTTTTTACTCTAAAGACTAGGGTTGGGTATCGTTTGAATTTTATCGATTCCGATTCTGCTTATCGATTCCGATTCTTTTCGATTCCCAGTTTCGATTCCAGTGTGATTTAAACAATGATATCAAACATTTATCCTGTGTCTCTTTTTTGCAAACCATTTATTGGAGCTGAATACCATGAACAAAAATCAACAGGCTGCATAAAAACTCTTTAAGAGCTGTTTGTGTGCATAATAGAACTGCATGATTCTGGATAAATTGAGTTAAGATGTACTTGTTTCATTACTGGATGAATCCGCGTTCTTGAACGAATCTCTTGTATGATTCAAAGACAAATGCGTTTTAACAGCCCCTTTTCGCCACCCACTGGCGTAACAATGTAATCGATACATCTTCATTTGAAGTGTCAAATTTCTTTCAAAAGGTGATTTACTCTATATTAATCGCTACCATACACATCGTACACACAGTTTATATCTGAACTATAAACTTTTATCCCAGTACTTCTGTGATTTGAATGTTTGTAACACAGAAATAATGATACTGAAATCGGAATCGATTTTCGATTCCCAACCCTACTAGTTTTTACTCTTAAAAATGATCTTTTTAATTAAATTTTTTTTTTAATCCTCTAAGCAAAATCACCCCAAATAAATCTATTTAAATCATCTAGTAAAAAAAAAAAAAAATCCTCTTTTTCAAGACATATCACAGAAAAACAAAATATTGCAATGCTGTTTTTTTCCAGTGTCATGCAGCCGTAGTTGTGATTGTGAGTTGGTTGGTTTAATTTATAGATCTCTTTAATTAAGTTTTTTTTTTTTAAATTCCTGTGAGAAAATTTAAAAAGTTTAAAAAGATGGTTTAAAAAGGGTGTGGGTACAGTTTTATTCTATTTAGGTGCAGATCATATTTGAACATAAGCTGCTACTACAATCGTTCTGAGCAATCTGTAATTGAGTTTTCCCTATTGATTTAATTTTCTTTTTATGTTAATGAGATGCCAGTGAAACACAAATTTACCTTGGTCAGGGGAGACTAGTGCCATCGGAAGTGTTAAACGTGCATAAACATGCACATACAAGTCCATGCCCCTTTCCACAGACACACCTGTCAGACAATGGTGTCTTATTTCCTGACACTCTTTGAATTTTTAACCAGTCTCAGCTACACACTCTTTAGGCTGCTGTATGATGTGGTGACACAGCAGTGACATTGAAGATTAGCCGCGTGGTGATGTGGCACAGATCAAAGCTTTTTAAATGATGGGGGGATGTGCTGATACTTGTTGAATAGCTCTTTTATGTGTGCTAACATTGGTATTCAAACAGAGACTGGGTCACCATTCAAGTGGCAGCATCTAAAGGTGGGGTGTGCACCTCGCAACAAACCGACACGGTGTAGCGTTACATGGGTTGCTAGGAGGCAGGAGTGGACGAAGACAAAAAAGAGCAGCCTGAACAACAATGACGCGCATTCAACGGCACCACAGCTATCATAAAACAGTCCATATGGCGAATGCTGTATTGAATGTTTATTATTAAACTGTTGGGATTGATTCTCATTGACCCCTACTCTGCTTTGCCCTCATGATATTTTCAATGCAATGAATGGAAGACAAAGAGTGATGTCTGTATCGATGTCGTATTGCATGAGCCACTTATTTGAAAACTCCATTCGCCTAATGATAGATTAAATGAGGTGGTAAATTCCAGTTTTAATGACTTCTAAAGGTCACTGTCTGATGTACTTATCATTATTTAAATAGAAAAATTATTCGCTTTTGGATATACAATAATCCATTGCTCTTAACCTAGACATTTCAGGAGTTCAAATGACTTTGCTTTGATTGGATCTATGTTCAGTGTAGAGAAGATGTGAAGATTTTTCTTGTATACATTAGGGCTGTGCGATTTGGGGGAAAATATCAAATTGCGATTTTTTTTGACAGATATTGCGATTGCGATTTGATTTGCGATTTTTAAATTTGCAAAGTCAAGCTTCAGCTCAATATTGTCAATAATGTGCAGCACAGTAAGGGTATCATTACCCTGCTGAAAAAAACAATAGAAACTCAAATCGCGATTTCGATTCGATTTCGATTAATTGCACAGCCCTAGTATACATTGACTTGTTGCCGTTGAGCAAACTTCTCATTTCAGACTGACAGGCGAATCCTTGTAGAAGGCGCTTGAAATCCGTGACCTTGATATTTGCTGTAGGACCCCAAGTTTAGCGGTAATGACTTTTAAGTAGCGTGCCAGAACTCAAATGTTTTTTTTTTTGACAGCTCAAATGTCTACAAATTTGAAATGTCAGAACATGTGAAGACTTTCTGCAGTTCGGTCTTGAAAAAATACTTCTGAGAAGGCTGGAATAATGTCAGTCGGAAACTGTCGTTAACCGTAAGTGGCGAGGAGGTTTTCTGCATCTCGCGGTTTCCAGCTGTGTAATAGCAGCATTTGCAGAAATATGAATGTCATTATTAATTTCACAGTGACATTTTGCATATCATTTTAGGACGCCATTGATGCCGACTGTTATGAACTGACAACTGGGTAGATTGGAGCATTTGATGGCGGTTTAAAATGGGTTGAGCTGAAGGGAAAGTCTAATAGAGAGTGCTTAAAGAATGCTGGAACAACAACTACAACATGCTGCTGTGGGGATCATATCAGAGTCTGTGCAGATCACTAGATTGGATGAATATTTCAAGTCTGCAATTCCCTTGTTTGTAATGGCATAGTTACGAGTAGATTAAAACAAGCTTACACGATTTCTTTTCTGCTGTTAATAATCGTCGACTGGAAAAGCAGCATTCTTCTCTAGTGTGCAGCTGTTGCTGGAAGGTCTTCTTCAATTGTTTCGCCTGAAGATTTGCAGTTACTTTTGAAGCAATAGTTCGTCCGCAAATGAAAATTGTGTTATTTACTCACCCTCATATTGTTTCAAGCCTGTTTCTGTATTTCATTTTTCCCCTGTGGAACTCAAAAGGAGAAATTTAGAAGAATCTTTATGTACATCTTTGCCGTTCAACAAGCATTTCATCACCATTTTGTTAATACTTAAAGTTGGCATAAAATGGAAATTGTAACAGTCTTTTGTTCCCTACTGTGACTTATAACTGATTGAAATTACTTATCTAACAAGAAATAAAAAATAGGGTGGGACTTGATTTTGGACCTTCGATAATTGATTGGATCGTTGTTGTTTAAATTTAGTGTTTGCGTATCTTGGCTTTAAAAAAAACCAAAGTTACATCAGTCATATGAACCATTTTCTCCAGAATAAATAACAGCATATGCATTTAGAACAACAAAGGATGAGTAAATAATTAAATTGTATTTTTTCTGATGAATTATTATTATTATTTACCTCAGTATTGTTAAAGTGTATTTAGTACAATATAACATATAATGACAATATAATGGAGCTTTTTATTATGAAATGAAGATTATGCATGGCTCTGTACTGGTGTTTTATAAAATTATGACATTCTAATCAGTTAAAAATGATCATAACCGGACATTTGCTCTGGAACATAGATTGCAACAAAGGGGAAGTTATTGTGAAGTTGTCTTGCTCTTTCTCAGCACTGTATTTATCCTGATTGGCACGAGGCGGTTTGAACTATGGATAAGCTTTAACTCTCAGTCCCTCTGCTTCAGACATGGATGACTTCAGCTCTCTGAGACTGATTCAATAGCCTTGATTTCCCCAGGGATGAGTACAGTAGCCGTTTGCATAAGAGCTCTCAGAGAGGCTGATCTTTCATCTGGACAGAATGTGTCAAACAGACACATTAAAGTAGTTAATGTGTGGGCTGACGTAATTATGTTTTTTAGGCCTGTCAGTAAATTAAAATAATAACCTTATCAATCTAATTTATGTTGTAAATCACAATAAATCTCAATTTTTACATTTTGGAAATGAAGTACCTTGGATATACAAAGATTTAGGCATTGGCATTCATGTTGGAATTGGATCAGGACTCCCCAATTGGAAACAGATTTTGAGGTGCCTGATTTCCATCCCTATTTAAAATGGTTGTCTTAAATTTTTATCAAAGCTCTCACAATAAATCAATTTCACTCAACATTGTTTGGTATTGAATATCTTGTATTAAATAAATCACATTGCAAAATGTCAAACAGACACATTAAAATAGTTAATGTGTGGGCTGAAGTAATTATGTTTTTTAGGCCTGTCAGTAAATTAAAATAATAACCTTATCAATCTAATTTATGTTGTAAATCACAATAAATCTCAATGAAATGAAGTACCTTGGATATACAAAGATTTAGGCATTGGCATTCATGTTGGAATTGGATCAGGACTCCCCAATTGGAAACAGATTTTGAGGTGCCTGATTTCCATCCCTATTTAAAATGGTTGTCTTAAATTTTTATCAAAGCTCTCACAATAAATCAATTTCACTCAACATTGTTTGGCATTGAATATCTTGTATTAAATAAATCACATTGCAAAAGTAAAATGGCTTTACTCTTGTTCAAATTCATGTGCTTTTGCAGAAGTTGTAACTTCTTCAGTCTTCTTAAAATGAGTTTAACAGTTGTGTCAAATTTGGTAAATGTGTTAAATAAATGCAACAAACACAAATGACTCGTGATTTAAACTAGTTTAAAGCCAGATGAAACAGCGCTGACAAACAGCAGAAGCTTTTCAGTCTACAAATCGCCGTCAGTTACCATACATTTACTGTAGTTACATTAACCGCACCATGGTATTGTGGCAGAAATGTGGGATATTCATATTTAATTTGATTAAATTATTAATGTAGACATGTATTAAATGTATTAAAATAGTAATAGAATATAATTACAATATTTTTATGTGATTAAGCTATAGCGTTTGTGCATTTATACTTAATGTATTTAGACTACTGTTTTTCATACAAATACCTAGAAACCATATAGTTACATTTTTACCATGGTATTGAGGTTTTAACTGTGGTCATCATGATCTAAATATATGCTGCTATTAAAAAGACCAATGGTTAAAATTCAAACAGTCAGAATAATTCAATATCACCATATAAAAATGAGGTTGTTACAATTTTGACAGTTACTATTTTTGATAATGAACATAAATGTACGTCTGCATCCTAACTCAAGCTGCTACTACTACTGTCAACTCAAGCTACTGTCAAAAAATGTAATATTAATAATATTGCAGCCTGCATTGCAAACTGTGCTGAAGATATGCGTCATCGAAGTCAGGCATTTGAAACGATATTAATGCAGAAACTAAGAAATACATTTTTCTTTTAAGATATTTATTTTGTTATGGAAAAATGACTGGAAAAGTGTAAAGAATTCAAAAACGTGAAGAGTTTGTCATGTTCTGACCATAAAGAGTAGTTTAAAAAAAAAACACAATTGATTGTCTGGTTTCTACAACTTTCACTTGGGAGCAAAAATCTGCCTTTAAACTTGAAAGAAAAAAAAGATTTGAAATTTATCGTGATAAATATCGATACTGACTGATATTTAACATTTTATTGTGATCATTTTTTTGATCACATTGCCCAGCCCTGTACTGAAGTATGTATATGGCATGACTTAAAGCTTCTTTCACTAAGCATAAAATTAGTTTTTTATGTATTAAAGACACAAAAATATTGAAAAATAGACATTATCGCTATGCAGTATATAAAACCTTTTGGGGGTTGATTTTCCAGAAAAAATAACTTTGTATGTGGTATACACCTTTACTGTGATATTAAATTATTTCAGTCATACCACCCACCCCTACTAAAGTCAGAACTACCTGAGACATTTAACATGCCAGTCAGTCCACACTTAGATTCAGCTGTTCGAGAAGGAGCTTTTGGCTTTTTAATCTGAGGTATCAAATCTGCACAAATTTTCTGGGCCATGAAAGTCTCATAATGCTTGGCTTATGCCTCCTTTGCTCTGTGAATGCTAATGTCTGCTCCTCAGATCTTCAGAAAGTTTCCTTCACCTCTCTCCATTGCTGTTTTAAATGGGAGTGCTGTGAACACAGATGCTGTTAACAGCAGCCTCATTGTAGCCGATGTTTAGCAACGTACATTATATATTATTTACGCTAGCTAGTAAATTCACATTATGATTATTGAAACTCAGGGATGGAACTTTGTTTGTTTTTAATTCTTTAGCCGTAAAAGCAAACAGCATCTGCATTGCACTGTCGTTAGTGTTTTGGCTTATCAAAGATAAGGTCACCTAGCCAATCTCTCTCTTTTGGTGGCTCTGTCTGTACCTACAGTACGCAAGATGATTTACCGTTACGATATTCGTCAAGAAAAATTTAACTGTCTCATCCCTGGCCTGGCCTTCTCCTCCAATACATCACAAGAGCAATAATATCTTTCAGGATCGTTTTTCTGACACATATTTGTGTCATCCTTCTGCTGATGTCATGAGGCGGTATGATATCAAAGTCCGTGAGAGGAACTTGAAGGGTGATAAATGTTGCAGAAACATTTCAAAGTGTAGCTCATGTCAGTGTGTTTGGAAAGAGCCGGGACTTGATATCTGCTGACTCCATCTGTGCTGAAACAAACAAAGAAAATCAAAAAAGCCAAAGCTGGTTTTAGAGTCTTAGTGCCCAAAACCTCTCTAAAACTAGAAAACCCTGGTCTGGTTTTATGCACCGTTCAGCTGTCTGACAAGCTAAACCAGCTAGTGGACCAGCTAAACCAGCTTGTAGCTTTGGCTTTTTTCACACTTGTGTTGTTGGCAGGGCCCAGCTGCCTCATGTGTTTGGCCTGTGTGTTTTACACAATAGGCACGTTTGAGTCTTGAGTCGTGCAGCCAGATGGCGCATAGATTAACGGTAATGGAAATGAAACCTCTCTGATTGAGATTATTAGTTTACATCGTAAGTAATTAAGGGCTGTAAGGCTCCGAACAGCCAATGGCCTTTTATCAACCTACAACTTTAAATAGATGTCCACACACTACACAATTATCACATTGACAGACTTGCATTAGATGTGATTGCGCTCTGTGCTCAGCAGATGAACAACTGCTAATGTAATCATTTATTTATTCATTTTCTGCCATATAGTATATATATATATATATATATATATATATATATATATATATTAGGGATG
>NW_015644415.1:386550-389907 GCF_001515625.1 Sinocyclocheilus rhinocerous
CTGTACTCGTACTTGTTAAAATGCCCCGATACCAAACGCTGATACCACACAGCATGTGATAAGTGCCATATTCAGACAAAGAAACACTGACAACAGAACGACAGACAGCAGAATGGAGTTATTAGAGATTAAGGATGTCTACGAAGTATATGTATGCAATGAATATAATGTTAAACATTCAGTATTAACGCCTGTATAGCTGATGTGCGCGAGCTGATAAGCAAAGCACGCTGAGTGGATTGTGCACGCGGTGGCGCAGATGTGCGAGCTTGTCGAGTGAATATGCCTTTCTCACAGACTTCACTGGAAAGCTTGCAGTTCGGTCGGATGTGTCAAAAACAATTAAAACAATGCACAAGTTACTTAACAGTAGGGAGAGAGAGAGAGAGAGAGAGAGAGAGAGCGTGCAATTCTGTTGTGTGATCTTTGTTGTTCACTCACTTAGCACACGCATCATTTGGATTAAAACTAAATCGCAAAAATAAAACCATTCATAGGGGCATTCACTATAATCATCATTTATTTTCAACCTTAGGCATACACCTGTTTCCCCGCAAGGGACCCTCTATCTAAAATATAAAGGCAGCTGTATATTGGGTAATGTATAAAGACATGTTAACATTTACATTTAATCATTTAGCTGATGCTTTTATCCAAAGTGACTTACAAATGAGGAGAACAATAGAAGCAGTCAGACGAACGAGAGAGCAACAGTATACAAGTGCTGTGACAAGTCTCAGTTAAAAGAAGCAGTTGAGCAACAGAAGAGGGCAGCAGCTTGTAAGTGTTTTGTTTCTTTTTTCGTTAGATTTTAGTGCGGTTGTCGTTGCTAGGAAACATAGTTTTGCTTACTGTGTTTACCGTGGTAAACGCGTGCTGAAGTTGTGTTTGTTCTTGTGCGTAAACGCTCATGATTTCAGGATTTAGACTAGAAAGAATGAAAAACTAATAATTTAAAAACTAATAAAACATTTGAACACGTTCCAAATTTTTAAATATTTAATTTCTTTTTTAAGTTAACATGCAATTTTTACAGCCCTGGAAATCTCTCTTTTATTCCCCATGGACCCGCTATACAACTTCCACGGGGCCAAAAGATGACTTAAAAGTATTTGATTATGTTTAAAAAAAAAAAAAAAAACGTAATTAAAATGATAAAAATAAAATACAAAAGGGGTTTAGAAATAAAAAGCAAAAAAAATTATATTTCTTTTTATAACCATTTTCATTGAATAAACAACGAATTAGATTCTTATGGAATTACAAAATGATTTGTTTAATTATTTTTAAAATATTAATACTCACAGTTTCTGTTAATTAAAGTTTGAAAACAAGCAACATTGTCATAATTACAGCAGGAATATGAAAACAAAATATATCTTCTTTTTCAACATAGGGGGCTTTCAAACATGTTAGATATAGGTGTTCAATTGGGGGCCTTTGAGTCTGGAAACTATGGGAAGGGAGATCACAATTGAGATTAGGACATGATGAAGGCTGAATTGAAACCTGCATACAAACTGGACAATATATTGAATACTGTGAATATTGTAATGATTTTTAACCCTTTAAGTTTTCTAAAGAGTGAATAGTTTCACTGCCTTGTCTCTTGACTAGTGAGTGAGTTTCAATAGCATCAAGGTTTCAACAGATCTCAGATTCTCAGATTCAAACAGCAAAAGTGGCTTCAGTTCATTACCTGTGAGTAGTTGTTGGGTTGTTGTTTAACCTAACTACATGTGACCGTTAAGAGATGGTTATCTTTAATTAAAAGCCAATTTACAATGAGTTGCAAGAGCAATTACTCTGATAAGAGGACAAAAGTTGGTACAATGTTTAGCTCTGCCAACAGCTTTTATTAACATCATTGTTCTGGCATTAATTAGTGCAATTGAAACAGACTTAGGCATCCATGTTAGCATGCAAAATATAACTGTAGTCAGGTAAAAAAATTAGCCTCAGTATTCTCACTGTTTACGGCTAACAGATGGAGGCTGAACTTGGAAGTAACTAAAGAAATGCTGCCCATGGGGTGTCTCGGATTTTGCATTTCCTCGTGTCATTTTCTAATTATTATCTGAATTTATGTAAATATTATGCTGGTGTTATTAAATATGATAGATATTGCAACTAATAAAGCGTGGGTGTGTTTGTTAGAGTTATTGCCATTGGCAGTTTGTGCTTGGTATACAACAATAACATCTCAATAACTGATGAAGCCGTTCTCTTGTTTTCTTCCATAACAACCCTTATACAAAATACCCTTGATTTATGAAATGTTAATCATTTCGGTCTAAATAGCAGAGGTAATTTCCATTTCTAAGTGATTAATGCGAAATCAAGGGAGGCGATCATGTGTCATAATCACTCTAATCTGCATGTTTACCCAAAATCCCCACACGAGAGGCTCAGTGCTCTAATCAGGGCTGTCCTACACTTGCACCGGGGAGGATTTTGAAGTCCTTTTGATCTGGATTTCACACCACTTATCGTCTTCATTGGCTGCTACTGTATCTGTTCTGCCCTTTTCACTGCCGTGTACAGTACTGTACCTCTGACAAATCACAAGCTGTGCAGGTTTTCTTTTATTGCACCTTGAGTATGCAGGGACACAGTATGATACGAGACGGCTGAACTAATCAATTCATGCGCCACTGAATTTTCTTTGATGCTTTTATATGGGAATGCGTGTGTGTGCACTTGAAATGTGTTACGCAGACCTTTTGGTATTAGAAGCCGATATGTTTTCGTTGCCTGTGCACTTGGAATAGCTTTTTCAAAATGCTGTTTCCTCACGAGTGTTTCTTTTTGCGAGATGCCTTTTTTATTTAAATGCTGTGTCGTTGACGATTAGATGATGTTTTTAGTCATTTGCAGAAAATCTTCAGGCTTGTGCCCATTCAAACCTCCAGATGCAGCACAATGTCTGTGATACCCAATATCACTGGTCCTTACAATCTTTATAACTGATTTTGATGTGACATGCTTGAATATTTTATTCAAATGCAAGTAGGGCTGGGCGATAATTTGATAACGATAATTATCGCGATATAATTTTCCTCGATAAAATGATATGAAGAGTTCGATAAATGTTCGATATAATGTTTATGCGCCAAAAGCGGAACGAAACAGCGTGACTCATTTGAATCGCGCCACACGGACCGTTTATCCACTCGGATCAAAGTTCAAACTGCCGTGCGGCGCGAGCACACTAGAGCAGATGCGTTTACTCAGTCACACGAACATTAAACAGCGCTGTGAGATCCAGTGTGAAGCGCTTGAATTCAGCGATGAACACAAATGACTCGTGATTTAAACTAGTTTAAAGGGGTCATATGATGCTGCTAAAAAGAACAT
>NW_015644416.1:0-561 GCF_001515625.1 Sinocyclocheilus rhinocerous
TTAATGCATGTAACACTACCATTCAAAGGTTTGGAGTCTATGTAATAACGAATCCTTGACGAGTTTCTTGAGCAGCAAATCAGCATATTAGAATGATTTCTGAAGGATCATGTGACACTCGACTGGAGTAATGATGCTGAAAATTCAGCTTTGATCACAGCAATAAATTAAATTTTAACATAATATTCACATAGAAAAGAGTTGTTTTGAATTCACAGTGTTACTGTTTTACTGTAATTTGATCCAATAAATTGAGCCGTGATGAGCATAAGAGATTTCTTTTAAAGGCATAAAATATCTTACATACACCAAACTCTTGAATGGTTGTGTAAATTACAGTTATGACGTTCCTCCCACTTACATTTTATTAAAATTTATTAAATGATACTCTGGCATATGTAGTCCATTCTATAGAGACTGTGTCTGTTCCCCAAATACTGAGAACAAATAATGTTTATTAAGGGATCTAGAAAATTCTGCATACTCTTTCAGTTTAAACCTAGATTAAAAACACTTCTTTTTAGCCAAGCATTCACAAAACACATGTCATAACCTTGTACT
>NW_015644417.1:0-511 GCF_001515625.1 Sinocyclocheilus rhinocerous
TGGTTAATACTTTTAAATTACATGCACTATCAGATACATATATATATATGAAAAACAGTAATTAAATTGACAGAATTTGACATTTTAACACTTACTGCTGAATCCGTCGATGAGACCTCGGCGGAGACGAGAGCTCGGATGAAAAATTGCGCACAAATTCACAGTAGATTCCTGTAACTGCCCCGCCTGCAGTATTTTCACAGTGAAATTCTGAACACGTTATTATACTGTGAAATATCACAGTTAAAGCCTGTGAAGTGATAATAATGTAATTTACTGTGAAATATTACAGTAACATCTTGTGAAATCCTGGAAATAATTTACAGTGCTGTTTATCTCTCTTCACTGCTTACTCAGCATGGGCAACTATTGATTGGTAGGAAACTTACCATTCACTAAACATTTACTCAAAAACTTGCTGTCTTCTTGTTGATCAATGCAACAGTATAATTGTAAAAGAGAAGTTTGTTTAAATTTTTAAACCCATTAGTTTTTTTTCATAGCTTTTTTT
>NW_015644418.1:0-700 GCF_001515625.1 Sinocyclocheilus rhinocerous
GCAGCTTTGTGCTCGTTTCAGCTGCTGTAGCTGTAGGCCACGGGGATTGTGATATTCGGCGGAAAATGCTGCACAGCTTGCAGAGGCAGCCTCACGCTAGTGTGCTACGGTAGCTGGAGACCACTGAAAAGGAAGAGAGGTTAGAAGTAGCAGGAGAAATATGACGACTTTGACAACATCATAAAATTAATTTTTTTTTTTTTTTAAATTACGAAAAGACATGCTTTTCCTCTTAACCACACAATTAGCTGGTAGAGACTTGGAGAGAGGTGCCTAGCAGTATGCCCAACGCATTCGAATTAGGTTGCTACTTGTACTTGTTCAATAATAATAGTTTCTTTATGATACACCTTATTTGCTGGTTTGCACCTATAATTGTACACTGTTTAACTTATTTTCATGAAAATCAAATCTTTTTCATCTTATCAGTCTATCCGAGTAAAATGTGTAATTTAAAACACAGGTAAAAAAGCTAGTGAAAATTAATACAGAAAATCTGAGTAATTTCATCGCGTGTTCTACGCAGTTTTGCGTCTTGGTTACAAAAAAATAAATAAAAAATGACATCAACATCCATAATGTCATCACGTCGTTCAACAACAAACGACCTACCTTTAGCGACTTTACTTAATATTACTGCAACAAGGCCTGCGGTGCTAGCGGAGGCAGTCTCGCGCTAGCAACTGCTACGTGAGCTGGA
>NW_015644418.1:1203-1330 GCF_001515625.1 Sinocyclocheilus rhinocerous
CGAGGTTAAGGGTATTGTGGAGAGCGTGTGGCTGGTCGAGCAGAGCGACGGCCGCGATTAAGCTCGGCGGCGATGACTGGCAGAAAAGGAGTGAGCCTAGGGCCGGCAGATTGCGATGGAGGATACG
>NW_015644419.1:0-139 GCF_001515625.1 Sinocyclocheilus rhinocerous
TGTAAACAAACGTTGGTTTTCACGAGACTCACCGGCGCATGCGTAGCGCTGACCTCATACTTCATGCTCCCGGAGCTGCTTCCGTGTACAACTGTTGGCGCAAGCTAGATTAAAGTGATTATTACGTTTTGAATATGGA
>NW_015644419.1:258-555 GCF_001515625.1 Sinocyclocheilus rhinocerous
TGTGAGACACTTTTTTTTATGGATGGGTGCTTTTTATTTAACTTCTTTTGGAGTGATGCACTGCAACACCCGCTGAGTGCCATTAAACAGCTTTAAAGATCAAAGACAATTTTTTATATAACTCCGACTGGATTCGTCTGAAAGAAGAAAGTCATATACACCTAGGATGACTTGAGGGTAAGTAATTTATGGGCTAATTTAAATTTTTGGGTGAACTAACCCTTTAACCCTGCTTCTTACTCTTAGTGATGACGCTGGCGCCTCCATGTCCTGCAGAGCTTCAGCTTCCACTCGCCG
>NW_015644420.1:0-545 GCF_001515625.1 Sinocyclocheilus rhinocerous
AATACATTCATGTCCTGCATTAAACAGTGTGTAAATGCATCAATGCTCCTTCTAATGCAGATTCTGTGTTTCCTCTGCATTGCAAAGATGGATTTTGTCAATACTGATTTCATTTAAAAGGTAAAAATCTATTTAAACTTATTAGAAAAGATTCATTTCTATCACTGCTGTGAACTGATCACCACACAGATTATGAACATCATCAATACATCTCTCCTCACAGGCACCTTCCCCACTGCATTCAAGCAGGCTCGGGTAACCCCACTGCTCAAAAAACCTACATTAAACACTTCACTTACAGATAGCTACAGACCTGTCTCTCTCCTTCCTTTCATAGCAAAAAAAAAAACTCAAATGAGTTGTTTTTAACCTGATATCATTGTTTCTTTCACAGAACAACCAACTGGATCCTAACCAGTCAGGTTTCAGGAGTGGCCATTCAACTGAGATTGCACTACTGTCAGTCACGGAAGCCTTGCGGATTACAAAAAGCTGATTCTAAATAATCAGTTCTTATTCTGCTGGATCTATCTGCTGCTTTTGAC
>NW_015644421.1:0-971 GCF_001515625.1 Sinocyclocheilus rhinocerous
CCAATTGCAGAAAGCACTGCGCCTTTTTTGAGTTAACCGCCTCCCGTAGTCAGAGTTGCATTATGGGAAAGTGTTGTGCTTGCTACATTTGCTAGCCATTGTGAAATGAGTCGTGGTTTGACCTGGAGCTCCGAAGAGACTCCCTGAAAGTTAAAGCGGCGAGCGAGAGAATCCCAGCAAACAAAGAAAGAGCGAGATCCGCCATCAACACCATCAAAGTTTTTCTAGTAGAAATCCCCGATCACTCCACTTTCGAAGATCGGAGAAATCCCTCCTCACGACTCCACCTACAGGCTAAAATAAATAAATAACACAGAGAACAATTCCTCTACGTGCAAACCCACGTGACAAGCATTTATTTGAAATAGAAATCTTTTGTAACATTATAAATGTCTTTACTGGCTCTTTTGGTCAATTACATTTATCCTTGTTGAATTTAAAAAAAAAGTTTGTTTCAAAAAATGTTTTTTTTTTTAATGGTGCTTTTGAATGGTATTATGGTTTCCACACAAAAAAAAAATATATGAAGAAGCACAAGTGTTTTCTATTTTCATAATAATCAGAAATGTTTCTTGAGCAGTAAATCAGCATATTAGAATGATTTCTGGAGGATCATGTGACACTGAAGACTGGAGTAATGATGCTGAAAATTCAGCTTTGATCACAGAAATAAATTACATTTTAACGCATATTCACATAAAAAACAGTTATGATACATTGAAATAATATTTTGCAATATTACTGTTTTTATTGTATTTTTGATCAAATAAATGCAGCCTTGGTGAGCAGAAGAGACTTCTTTCAAAAACATTTTTAAAAAATGTGATCATATTGATCCCAAACTTTTGACCGGTTATGTTTTAAATTAGCCATTCAATTTGACAATGATGATAATATTGGATATTTGAGAAAATGTACATAATTTAAATCAACTGTATCACTCTAAATTAGAAATGGATCAGCAGATAGCT
>NW_015644421.1:1103-1746 GCF_001515625.1 Sinocyclocheilus rhinocerous
AAAGTACCAATAGATGTCAAATGCTAGACACACTGAAAAATCAGGCCATGACTGGAGAAAAGCCATTAAGTTCCTGTTTGTGCAAATTGAACCACCATCGAATACAAATGACCTCCTTTCACTATAACCCAAAATTCATTCAGTCATTTCATTAATTCAGACGGCCGATTCATTCAAGAATGAAGCAAGTGCCTGTCTTTATGAATGGATCACTGAATCATTGACTCAAATGATTCATTCAAAATTGCTGAATCATTCAGTAACGAAACACGGCTGTGTGCTGCTCGGAGATGCGCAACTGTTCTGATGTGTTCCTTTTTGGAGCTATTTTAAAATGTATTCTATTCAAAAATGTGAGTCACAATGTTTACTACTCATTTACTGAATTAATTAAATCAATGTCAAATCCCCAATCATGCTGATATTCGGGAAACAGCACTCTCTTGGTCGTCTCATGTTGCTTAACTAGGCTATGTGAAAAAAAAAAATCTTTGTCTGTGCTCATTTGTTCAGATTTCTCCACGAGAGACTCAACTGGTGCAACCGTGTTACTGTATTCACTATCTATCTTCATTTACACCGAATGTAATAAAATCAGAATCATTCTCGCTCAATTGCACTTTCATTTCTTTCCGACAAAATT
>NW_015644422.1:0-487 GCF_001515625.1 Sinocyclocheilus rhinocerous
AAGACCATTTTAAGTTTAAAAGTTAAAGAAATTTTTCTTTGCACCACTTAATCACTCTGGGATTAGAAACGGAATTATATTAGGCCTATTATTATTATTATTATTATTGAGTTTACAGGGTATGGTGGTTTTGCTGTTGTAAACACTGCTGTTGTTCTTGTAGAAAAAAAATATTTCTGTCTTATTTAAAATAGAATTATATTCTAATCCTGTTCTGAATTTATTCATATTTTAAATTATAATGATGATAAAAAACAGGATTGATAAGTAGCCTATAAATCGGAGGATGAGAAAATCAGTATAAGCCTGTTTTATCAGGGTTGTGATAATTATTTTTAAGGCACTCTAAAAAATATATTTTTTAAATAAATACTGTAATAATAAAAGTTCAAAGTAATAGTTTTTAGTCAGATAACATAAAGACAAGACCCCTCGACGCACGTTAAACTTTTCCCAATCAAACAGCAAGAACGAAAGAGAACAGGCA
>NW_015644423.1:0-122 GCF_001515625.1 Sinocyclocheilus rhinocerous
AGTTTGTTTTTTTAAAATAGCATTTAAAATCGCTAAAAAGAACTCCATGTTGTGCCAAACCATCAGAACCAAACTAACAAAGCTAGCGTGTCTCCGACATAGTGATAACACTCGTTGCCTTC
>NW_015644423.1:430-666 GCF_001515625.1 Sinocyclocheilus rhinocerous
AGTAAAATAGCCTACCCAAATAACATTTAGACTGTGTTTCTGATTAAATAAAGCAGTAATTTATGTCATAAAATAATGAGTATGTTTTGATTTAAAGGTCCGAATCTATAGCGTACATGAAAAAAATAAATCAAACATGACACTTGTAAATTAATTTTATATATACTGTTTTATTCATTAATGTGTAATAAGTTTTATTTTTTAAACAAATCATAAGCTCTAAAAGATTTTCTGAA
>NW_015644424.1:0-405 GCF_001515625.1 Sinocyclocheilus rhinocerous
AAGGCAGGTGCTGGTGTTCTCTGGCTAAATGATCGACCCTACCCAACACAACACTTCAAGTTGGGTCCACAATCATCACAATATGCTGAGATAGCAGCTATTCTCATAACCCTGCAGATAGCATCAACCCATAACATCAGAGAACTGCTCATCTGCACAGACTCCAACTATGCCAGCTTCACATGCCATCTTCCAGGCTGGAAGCAAAATGGTTTCAAGACAGCAAACAACAAACCAGTTAAACACCAACACCTGTTCCAGGCATGCAACGACATCACATGTGAACATGATATGATCATCTACTGGAAGAAAGTGAAAGGACACTCAAAGCAACCTGGTCCAGACAAGGACCTCAACGACCAAACGGATGCCCTAGCCAAAGCAGGTCCACTACACGGCGAGTTA
>NW_015644425.1:0-251 GCF_001515625.1 Sinocyclocheilus rhinocerous
CAAACACCAGTGACTTGTACATACATATGGACAAAAGTATTAGGATTGAAAAAGGCACTTCCAAAACTGGCAACAAAGATGGAAACATAATTCATGTATTTAAAAATTGTATTTCCATCTTTGTTGCCACAGTTTTGGAAGTGTCTAAAATGACTGTACCCATATGTACAAGTCGTTGGTGTTTGGTGATGAGTTTTTGGCTCAAGGTCTGCATTTAAAGTCACACCAGAGGTGTTCAGCTGGGATTAGGA
>NW_015644425.1:357-998 GCF_001515625.1 Sinocyclocheilus rhinocerous
ACCTTGCCTTATACACAGAGGCATTGTCGTGTTAGAATAGAAAATGGTCCTGTTCAAACTATTGGTATAAAATTACAAGCACTCAATTCCCTAGAATATCATTGTTTGCTTAAACATTAAGATTTGTACTCATGGAAATTACTAAAGTACTCAAACCTGTTCATTAGAAGGGGAGTCCCAATACTTTTGGCAATATAGTGTACAAGCCAACCTATTCAAAATCGTTGTCAGCAATTTAATAATATTGACCTATTAGCCTACTTTTGCTATTGCTTTTGACCATTAGGTATCAGTAACATAATTCATTCAGAACCTGTTCTATTGACATAGAGTTTCTGTACCACACTATTCTGCTGATATGGAATGAGTTTGACTACTTAATCAGTTATATTAATAGAAATGCTTCACTGGGGCAAACAAAAAAAATCCTAAAATAATAAATAGGATACCCCATAACACCAGCATTTCCAGCAGTATCCAACATTTCTCAATCATGATCTTACTCAGCTAAATGTGACTATTAGCTTAACAGCTGTATTCCTTGTTTGCTAGCTACCTATGCACATACAGCATACTGTACAATGTTAAAAATGTTCTACATTATGAACCTTAACCCAAAAACCTTTAGCTTCATACACTGT
>NW_015644425.1:1399-2032 GCF_001515625.1 Sinocyclocheilus rhinocerous
TTTCCTTTCTCTTTGGAGTGTTACAAGCTGTTCGTGAATAGATAAGATCCCTAAAGTTGCAAAGACTAAAGTCTCAAACCCAAAGAGATATTCTTTATAAAAGTTAAGACTCGTCCACGCCCTCCTAAAACGCCTCGTTTAAACATGCCCCCACATGTCTATGTCAACATGTGGGAAGATTTGCATAACACAGCCCAAATGTTCAAGCAAAGAAAGGTGTAACTTTGATTTTCGCTGTAGCGTTGTTGCTGCCGCCGCCACCATGTCGTTGAGACGCTGTGTTCCTGTTGTGAAAGCGAAACTACTTTGTTTGGTCTTCCAAAAGAGGGCACAACTAGAAATCAGTGGTTAAGTTGTATTTACAACACTGTTCCAGAGCAGTTCAACCCAAATATTCAGATGTGAGCAACGCATTTTACTGAGGACGAGGACTGTTTCCTGGGAGAGTAGCCTACAATGCCGGTGTTCCGGTGAATTCAGTTCCCCTGTTTCCCCTTCACTGTTTCCTGGGAGAGTAGACTACAATGCCGGCTGTTCTGACTCAGGGTACGTTTTCATATTTAACCTGTTAACCCGCACCGGCCCGTGGAGGGCGTGTTTAGGCGTGTCTGTGCTATTTATTACCTTTGTTTT
>NW_015644426.1:0-620 GCF_001515625.1 Sinocyclocheilus rhinocerous
TCCATATATGGCTATTTCGGGGAGGAGACAGGGTGGAGATTCATGCACGTACAATCTTCCGCTGACTGGGTATTACTTTTATTTTGCGCAGGTTCTGGTGTACGCATGGCTTTATAAATCTGAAAACTTTTGTACGTACGCAAAATGTAGCTTTTGAGTATATTTTGTGCGTACGCACACATTTAGGATGAATTCTACGTGAATTTTTATACATGAGGCCCCTGGTCTTCCCCACATTCCTCATGTGGCCCACATGCTGCATGGAATGTTGGCATTTCGGCAGTGGTCCACAAGCAGGCCACTACACAGCCACATTTTAGCTGGCATTTTGGCAGTGGTCCACAAGCAGGCCACTACACAGCCACATTTTAGCTAATAATGAACAAAATAAACCATAAATATACATTATCTGGGCCACACTAAGCCTTAAGTGAGTTCTGCATCAACAATACTCAACATTGTAAAGAGAAATTGAAAAAATGTCCTCCATAAATCTTAAAATAAGTTCCAGAAATGTGCCCTACTTGATAAAATCATCCTGACCCAAGTTTTGCACAAGCAGCAATTAAAATGTCACAGATAAACATTCAAAGACACATTCCAATACTTTAAAAACTGTT
>NW_015644426.1:1076-1822 GCF_001515625.1 Sinocyclocheilus rhinocerous
ACAATAGGGCCTTTCGCACCGCGGGAACCTTTTCATAGTACCTGAACTAATTGTGGAACTACCCACTTTTTGGCGTGTTCGCACCGCAGGAACTAGGAACGGTTTTAGTTCTAGGAACTCCGTTTGGAGGAACTAAATTAGCTCCTACTTCAGAGCAGGGTCTAAAACAGTTCTATAGGAACTATCAGTGACTTAAGTGTATGCTGACTGACCAAACGCACGCGAAACACTGGCCACCCGGCATTTTTAAAAAGCCATAAACATATTTACTCCACGAACATGGAAAACAGCGATAACGGCATTTACCTGTTGTCTGAAGTGTTGTGTTCTTTTCTCAGCTTCGATGATATGTAACACTGCAAGTTGTCATAAAAAAATTAGTCTCTTAGCCCAACTTTTTGCTCTTGCAATCGCGTAAATCGTGCGTTTACATCTCCATCTCCATTATAAAAAGACATCGCTGTTGGCCGCTTCAGAGTTCCTGCTGCTGGTGCGAATGCAACCAGGAAAACGGCCCGAGCGAGAAATTGGTTCTCTAGGATCGAATTACCCTGCTGGCTAGTTCCTAGAACTACGCGGTGCGAAAGCGCCTTATGATAGGGCTCTTTGTCTTCTGTCTTCCGTTTGTATTTCCATGTCGTGAAGGTAAGGTCATACAAATTTATGAATGAAGCTACTTAGAATACGACTGCATACTTCAAAGTCAATACAAGTTTAATTATTATCACTGTTATAATATCACAGGT
>NW_015644427.1:0-1204 GCF_001515625.1 Sinocyclocheilus rhinocerous
ACCTTACTGATGGTCCGGACTAGAGGCTTCTCTGGAATCGCCTCTTGAATGGGGTTCCGGTGCGGGAAACATGGTGGGTGAGTATGATCCATTCTATATATATATATATATATATGTATTTAAAACCATGGTGGGTGAGTATGATCCATTCTATATATATATATGTATATATATGTATTTAATGTGCTGGTGGTTATGTGTGTATAATCCTTCTGTGAGATTTCTTTTCAGTGTTTCCGGGACCTGTGTGTTTCTGTCCTCTCTAAGGTAGGTCCTCGGTGAGCACACCTTTGCTGGATTCAGAAACTAGGTGCTCGACTTGCAGTGTTACCTCACTCGTCGATATTGTGTCCAGCCGGTATGATAGCCCTGGTTCCGGCTTCATGCTACCTGGATCATGCCTGATGATCATTCTTGACACGACACTGCAAAAAATTCCTGGATGTTCGGGCTCCAGGATATCCCCTCTTGCTGAGGCATCGAGCGGGAAATATAGGTGGCATTTGCGAGATCCTTCTGGTGTAATGCTGTCTCACGCAGTGCTCCCCTCGCCTTACGGTAAGGGTTACGCGTTATAGCGTGCTCCCCTCGCCTTAGAGGGTCGTATTTGAGCTTGCCTCTCCTGTTTGGCCCAGTACCTCCGGGTATCTGTGATCAGATGCCTGGAAATTTAAAGCCATGCTACGGTAAGTGCACACGCTAAGCTCTGTGCACTTTCTGAAATCCACATAGTGGTAAGTGTGCACGTTGAACACTTTGCGCACTTTCTAAAATCCACAATAGTGGTAAGTGTGCACGCTGAGCACTTTGCACACTTTCTAAAATCCACATAAGTAGTAAGTGAGGTAATTGAGGGTTACTATGAGCATGCTGCTTCCTATCGAGCGCCCGGGTTCGCTCCGTGGGCTGCTCTCATGGTGCTGCTCTCATGGTAATATTAGTAGCGCTCCCCTTTACCAAAGGGTTGCCTATGAGCGCGCTATTCTTTCTGAGTTATGAGTTCTCCTCTCACGTGAGAGTTGAGTTCTCTGTTTTGCCCAGAGCACCGGGAACCAGTAGCATCAGTGTGCACGTGAAGGCTTTGCGTACTTTCTAAAATCCACATTGTGGTAAGTTCGCACACTAGTTCTTTGCGCTCTTTTCTAAAATCCTATATGGTGGAGGGCTTCGCGCGGTTGCTTCGTGCCCTTTCTTGAGCTGGTTT
>NW_015644428.1:0-560 GCF_001515625.1 Sinocyclocheilus rhinocerous
ACACATGTACGGTTTCTCTCCAGTGTGAATCCTCTCGTGCCGTTTCAAATGTTTAGCTGAAATAAAAGTCTTTTCACACTTAAAGCACATGTACTCTCTCACACCAGCATGTATTTTCTGATGTTCTTTTAAACTTTGTAGACGTGAAAAACTCTTTCCACACAAATAACATGAATGTGGCTTCTCCTCTGTATGAACCTTCATGTGCTGCTTCAGGACTAAAGCTCTCAAAAATGTTTTGCTGCATTGATCACATGTGTACAGCTTCTCTCTAGTGTGGATGTTCATGTGTTCTTTGAGGTGTGCTAATTGTGCAAAACTCTTCCCGCACTGATCACAAGTGAATGGTTTCTCTTCAGTTCTGAACTCTCATATGTCCTGTAAGGTGTCCTTTTATTGTGAAACTCTTCCCGCACTGATCACAAATGAACGGTTTCTCTCCAGTGTGGATCCTCTCGTGTGGTTTCAGATTTGCTGACCGACTGAATCTCTTGTCACAGTGCGAACACTTATAAGGTTTCTCTCCAGTGTGGATGTTCATGTGTATCTTAAGGTCTGCA
>NW_015644428.1:863-958 GCF_001515625.1 Sinocyclocheilus rhinocerous
ATATATATATATATATATATATATATACAGTGTTGGGGGTAACTCATTAAAAGTAATGCGAGTTACGTAATCAGATTACTTTTTTTAAGTAACTA
>NW_015644429.1:0-2196 GCF_001515625.1 Sinocyclocheilus rhinocerous
GCTCCAGCACTCTTCTGCCCTGCAGCACTCACATCATTTCAACATGACTTTCAGCAGCAGACGTGTGGAATGCAATAAAAATCACAACAATCTCAACATTCATGTTATTCAACATCAAAACAGCTGATGTAACATACAATATACAAACTACACAAACACTATATACATATTATACTATATAAATTAAACCTCATAAAATGAAACTAAATGTACAAAGACACTGCTATAATTCCAGTATAATTTCAAATGCAAATTATTTCACAAGTATTCAAAAACAATTGAATCAACAATTCTAAACATTCGTATATTTGTAATATTTTAAGCACAATATGAGCAAAAGAGATTCAACATCATTGAACTACAAAAACTATATTTGCATTCCGATGACAAATCTCTTTTTTCATGTATAATATCTACAATAAAAAATTTACTTTATATGATCGGTGTTAAACTGAATGAAAATAAATCTGTGATAAACTGATAAAAATCAAAGTGAGAAATTATGGAAATGTGTTTGGACAATAATTGTTTGCTGAGTATATATAATTAATTTCTTTTGAAGCTCTTAAGTGACAATAAAATAATTTCAATTAAACATTAAAATCTACATATTTCAATAATTTTGTACAAGACAGTTAAAAGAGACAGACTTACCGAGCACCAGTTTAGTTCCTCCACCGACCGAGTACCACAGTGATACAATCTAATGAAAGGCTCGTACAAAAACCTCTATTCCACTCGAGTGAACACAAACTCCAGCAGAGAGAGAGAAACAACACTTCAACACACTGAGAGCAGAAGAAGCTCAGCTGCTGGCAGCACTTTTCAAAAAGTAAGAACAAAGAAAAATATTTTAAAAATATTTGTTATTGCTTGATAAACAATGACATTCTTTTCATAATCTGTGGAAGAATGTATTAATGCTATTTACAATAGACATGATTCAGTTTGAAATCATATCCTATATTTCTCACTCATTCTCCTGTCATGTGCTGATTTAACAGAAATATATTTGATGAGCTGTGACCTCTGAGGTGACCTTTGACCTCTTTTATCATGGATGATGTTGTGTAGTTTATCATAATGATTCTTCTGTTGTTCATATGAGCTCAATCATCATGATTCACAGACAAACCTGCTGCTTCAGACGAAAGAATCAAGACACATTTGTTCATGTTACGTTTTTATATTTAAAAAAAAGTATCTGGGCTTGTTGTGAATCTCCAGCTAAAACTCCAAATGAACAAGTTTTAATCTGTCACCACTTTTAACAGAATGTTTTCTGTCCATTTTACAATTGCAGGCTCACACGAGGATTCATGATAGACAGAGACACCATGAACTCTGATTAGAGATTTACAGTCAGTCCTGATACTTTATGAACAAACTCACAATTCACACTCTTCTTATAGTGGTGTCGGTTCATCCAATAGAATTGATAGAATAATATATTCTGTAACTCTAGTCTAGTATATCTTGTAGCAGCTCAAGCTGTTGTAAATCCTGCCCACTTCTTTGCATTGTCAGCACATGCTTCAGTGCTCTGAGAGTGTTTATAGTGCTGTGAGTTTAACACTTCATGACTGAGAGCAGAACAGAACACAATCTTCATCATCACACAAGACACAACAACAACAATGAACAACATCATCATCCTCATCTGGACTCTCACACTGTTTGCTCAAGGTTTGTTTAGTACATTTTTAACGATGATTATTCATTCTCTGAAGTGTAAAATATTAATAATTTACAGTTGTTTTTAAATTTTATTCTTGTTCTTTCTTTCAGAGTGTAGAGGACAGTACACTGTAAGTCAGAGTCCATCAATAACAGCAGCTCAACAGGGACAAGAAGTCAGAATAAACTGTAAAACCAGCAGTCCAGTGCATGGTGGTAGTTACTTACACTGGTACTTACAAAAACCTGGAGAAGCTCCTAAACTCCTCATATATTATGCAACAAGCCGTTACACTGGAACTCCATCTAGATTCAGTGGCATTGGATCTAACAGTGATTTCACTCTGACCATCAGTGGAGTCCAGACTGAAGATACAGGAGATTATTACTGTCAGAGTTAACACTACATCAACAGTAAAGATGTGTTCACACAGTGATAAAGAGTCGTACAAAAACCTCCGTCAGTCAGAGTCACAGTGACTGCACTGATACAGCTGAGAGACACTGCAGCTGCTGATG
>NW_015644429.1:2255-3275 GCF_001515625.1 Sinocyclocheilus rhinocerous
ATAATGCAAAGTTTAGAGAGACTTTAATACAATATTTATTTATTTATTTTACTCACTCACATGAAAGTTTGCACTTGAAAAACTATTAATAAAATGGCTTGTTTGTAAGGTCGCCACATGTTCATAATTTGACTACCGTTCTGTTTCTGCAGGTGTTGACATGGTTACTGTTTATCTATAAAATATAAGCTAAAGCTCTGACCCTTTCAATCAATAAAAAGCTTCACGTCGCAGTGCATAATGGGTGCCATCATAGCACAAAAATCATCCATGTTTCCCAGCATGCATTGTGGCATGAATAAATTATGCAGCTAAATGATCATTTAGCTGCATTATTTAATTATTATTATTATTATTATTATCATTGTTGTTGTGAGTTTTCAGTAGCTTGTTTTGTGAGGTTCAGAGTTGATCTGTTTATCTGAATGTTTGTTGATTGTCACCATTGCTGAGGTTTGTATGGTGTGTGTTGACATCTCAGTGCATCTCAATAACCAGTGAAAAATTCTTGCACAGAGATGTTATTGCATCTTTGAGAGGTGATCTCTGTTCATCTAGTCACAGTGTAAATGCATTACAGTGATCTTTCTATAATAGCAGCTGCTTTTGTTTAATAGAACATGTTTACAGTTCAGCAATGTCTCAATCTCTCTATTCTTTACTTTGAGTCAATCATCAAACTACACTAGACGTAAACCACTTTATGACAATCATCTGAACATTGTAAACAGACAGCTTCACGTGAACTACTTCTTCATCAATCTCTTTCTTTGGGCGATATGCATAACCATTGAACAAACAAAGAAGAAAGAAGCAGCATGGCACACTTTTTCTTAGCATCGGTAGCATCGGTTACTCGTCGATTCGTCGATCTGTTGAGAATGTCTTGTGTGTTAACCGTGAACATACTCTGGGTTGACTGAACTTACTCTCGGATGCGTTTTTGGAACCAGCATACCTCAAGCAAGGAAGGTTTGGGTTAATCAACCGAGAGTTCAGGGCATGTGATGGTAAATTAAG
>NW_015644429.1:3904-13761 GCF_001515625.1 Sinocyclocheilus rhinocerous
ATTGAGACAGCCCTTAAAATGGCCAACTCCCTGAATTCAGGAGCTGATTGAGACGCACATGTGTTTGTGTTCTAGGATTTTTCTATAGACATTTGTATCATGTTGCTAGATATTTCTACAATGTTCTAGTATTTTGCTAGGGTGTGCAGGTTAGTCTTTACCTAAAAACTGTTTAATTTCAGTAAACTTACAGTTATTATGTTGTAAATCTGTAGCAAACAAAATCATTTTCACCAATAAATAAATAAATAATCAGACTTCACCATTCACAAACTCATAGGGACTTTGAGAGTCATGTGATCTGTATGGCAAAACATCAACAGTATTAAAGCTGTAAATTGGAATCAAAAATGTCTTGTCATGAGACACATTCTAAATGTTTTGTGTCATCATGTGATACAAAGAGAACAACACGCAAACATATAATTAATGTATGGCAGGTTAGTAAGGGGACCTGGGATTTGAGTAACACTTGTGCTGTAACACCTGTAACCAGCGCCGGCCCTACATAATCCGCGAAATATGCGGTTGCATGGGGCCCTGTGGCCACCAGGGGGCCACTTGTCAGGGTTCAGACAGTAATGCTTGGTCATAATAACTTTGATAAAGTTTGCTTCTGTCAGTCACGTGTGTTAATATTTGAAAATGAAGAGGCGGCACTATCTGTCTGGTGCAGAGAAGAGGAAAAGAGGAAAGAATGTGAGCAAGGTAAAGTGATGTGATGGATTTTGAAAGTATATTGTTGAAATGCCAAAGTAACGACTGTGTCATCTGTACAATAATGAACATGAACGGTACTGTTATTGTGGGCACTTCAAAATACGTGAATAATTCTTAAATAAATATCTTATTATCCGAATGGTTTAGATTTTTAGAGCTTATTTCCCATCGACCAGATAAGTTTTACAACACTGCATGTTTGGTGCGTGAAATCTCTTGTCAGATTTTCTCATCGATCTGAACAAAAGCAGCAGCCGGGCTGAATAAAAATGCAAGTTCACTCTCTGACAGCAGGTGGCGCTTTAGGAACAGCAGAAACACAGCTGTTACCATGGTTACCCCCGTACACAAAGCAGAACTGCTGCAAGTGCAACTTTCTGCTTCTGACACGTCACGGAGGTCAAAGGAAGTCAGACAGAAAATATTTAAACATTTCCGTTTCTTGAAATAAAATAGACATTAACTGAATAAAAATATTAAAGGAAAAAAAAAACTTAAACTTATTTTATTTTAGTTGACAAGGCAACATTACTAATTTTCATTTAGTTTATCTTGATGTTCTAAAATAACTAAAACTGAAATAAAAATGAATAACTATATACACAGTTAAAACAAACAAAAAAAATATTAATTTTAATAAAAAAAATAAACAGTGAAAATGACAGCATATAAAAAAATCAAAATATTAACAAAAACCATAATAGAACCTCAGTGATACTAAAAGAGCATTGCTTTACAGTGAGACGTCAGTGTATGATATGTACTTTGGGGGATGGGGTGTTTAGGTGATGGGAGCCCCCTTTTAAAAATCTGTCTGTAACCCAGTGCAACCTTAAATGTTGATGTAATATTCCCACATTTACCTGCTAAAAATTAAAGTTGTTTTGAAATCTAAAATGTATCCCTAAACTTAATGTTTAGTACATTTAATTTACTTAATTGGTAAAATGCTATTGTACAAAAAAAAAGTTGAAAAAATGGTTGAACAAATACATAAACCATGGGCAACAATTAAATGACATGATGGACAGTGTGTGTGTTTGTGTGCATGTTAGTCACTTTAATTGTTGTGTCAAATGTCAGCTTATAAACTGTACTGCCATTTTGTTCAGTCTTTGTAGATTCTGTTGAAGCAAATGGAGAAAGTTGTGTTACAACCCTCCTCGTCTGCTCAGCCAAGACATTTCTAGTGTTTTTAAAATTTAGGTCAAAGTTGTCAAATATATAAAGTAAATGTTGTCAAATATATAAAGCTTATGACCACGGGTAAGAGCTCAGAATTGTGCATATACAGTACTGTATAATAGTTTGTTTGCAGCACAAGCTGTTGTAAATCCTGCCCACTTTGCATTGTCAGCACATGCTTCAGTGCTCTGAGAGTGTTTATAGTGCTGTGAGTCCAACACTTCATGACTGAGAGCAGAACAGAACATAATCTTCATCATCACACAAGACAAAACAACAACAATGACCAACATCCTCATCCTCATCTGGACGCTCACACTGTTTGCTCAAGGTTTGTGTAGTAAAATCTGATAATTAATATTCATTCTTTGAAATATGAAATGTACATCATTAACAGATTTTTCAAAATGTTATTCTTGTTCTTTCTTTCAGAGTGTAGAGGACAGATCACTGTAACTCAGAGTCCATC
This sequence comes from Sinocyclocheilus rhinocerous, assembly GCF_001515625.1. NCBI lineage: Eukaryota > Metazoa > Chordata > Actinopteri > Cypriniformes > Cyprinidae > Sinocyclocheilus > Sinocyclocheilus rhinocerous. Next base: position 6,279 of record NW_015644429.1, read on the forward strand.
AATAACAGCAGCTCAACCAGGACAAGAAGTCAGAATCAACTGTAAAACCAGCAGTAATGTCTACAGTGATAGTCATGGGTCACGGGTGAGCTGGTACTTACAGAAACCTGGAGAAGCTCCTAAACTCCTCATATATCTTGCAACAAGCCGTTACACTGGAACTCCATCTAGATTCAGTGGCAGTGGATCTAACAGTGATTTCACTCTGACCGTCAGTGGAGTCCAGACTGAAGATACAGGACATTATTACTGTCAGAGTGCACACTGTCCTAGTAGCTGTGTGTTCACACAGTGATAAAGAGTCATACAAAAACCTCCGTTAGTCAGAGTCACAGTGACTGCACTGATACAGCTGAGAGATACTGCAGCTGCTCTACAACACAATCACACACAACACTGATCAACACAAACACTAATAACACTGATGGGAGGATGACAAACAACACAATGACAATGTTTAGCAAAGTTTAAATAATAATTAATGTGTTCATTTATTTATAAATAGAGTAAATAGATTTACAGGTAGTTATTTAGTTTTTTCTTTAAATAACAGTTAGTTCTGGTGCAGAGGTTTTTGATGTGTTTTCAGAGTGATTGTTCAGAGTGGTTTATTTTACCAGACTTTATGGAAAAAAAACCCCTGCAAACTAAAAAGATTTTGTCTATGGTAAAATCACAGCAGTGCTGATATTTAGTACAACTGCACACTGATCATGTGATATTGCTTAAATGTGGAAGGATGAAAGAAAATGTCTTGGTTACATACGTAACCCTCATTCCCTGATGGAGGGAACGGAGACGTTATGTCGAATGACATATGAGGTCTCACTCGGGAGGCCAATCATCTCTGAGTTTAAGAGAAAACACCAATGAAAATTGGCTGGTGGATTTTGCATGCTGAGCCACTTCCCGTGCCTGCGGGTATGTAAGGCGACAGCGCGCATCCACTCATTAGGTTTTATGCTGAGGAGCCGAGAACGTGTCCCGGCAACAGCGAATAGTTCAAGGTTGTGGCATGGGGACATAACGTCTCCGTTCCCTCCGTTCTCTCCATCAGGGAACGAGGGTTACGTACCTTCGCTCCGCCAAGTCTGACTGCCGAGGGTGCTGGAGGATGCTCGAACAGGGTTCGCCAACCGGGGAACTCTGCTGGGAGAAGAAAGTGCTCGCATCCCCATGTGAGGGGGAATGGCGCAGCAAGCGTGACACCGAGCCAGTTCTTCCCACCAATTACCTGTTACCCAACACACGGGAAGAAACCGGCTCTACACGAAAGTTGTAAAACCTCGTGAAGGTGTTAGGTGTCGCTCAGCCCACAGCTCGACAGATGTCTGCCAGAGAGGCGCTGTGCGCCAGCGCCCAAGAGGAGGCAACACTCCGAGTAGAGTGGGCTCTCAGCCCCAGGGGGCACGGCTCGCCTTGGGACTGGTACGCCAAGGCGATGGCATCCACTTTCCAGTGGGCCAACCTCTGCTTGGAGACAGCCTTCCCTTTCTGCTGGCCTCCAAAGCAGACAAGGAGCTGCTCAGAGCTTCTGAAACTCTGGGTGCGGTCCACGTATATGCGTAACACTCTTATGGGACACAGCAACGCCAAGGCTGAATCTGCCTCCTCCTCCGGGCAGCGCTTGCAGGTTCACCACCTGATCTCGGAAGGGAGTGGTAGGAACCTTGGGCACGTATCCAGGCCGGGGTCTCAGGATAACATGAGGGTTGGCCAGCCCAAACACAAGGCACTCTTCACTTACCGAAAATGCTTGGAGGTCCCCGACCCTCTTGATGGAAGTGAGCGCGATCAGGAGCACTGTCTTAAGAGACAGGAACTTTAGCTCAACTGAATCAAGCTGCTCAAAGGGACCCCTCTGAAGTCCAGCCAGGACAATAGAGAGATCCCAGGAGGGTATCAGGGGTGTCCTAGAAGGATTCAACCTTCTGGCACCCCTCAGGAACCTAACGATCAGGTCATGCTTTCCCAGAGCCCGGCCGTCCACTGCATCGTGATGTGCTGCGATAGCAGCGACATACACTTTCAAGGTGGAGGGTGACAGCCTACGCTCCAACCTTTCTTGCAGGAAAGAAAGCACGACTCTAATCGAGCATCTCCAGGGGTCTTCTCGGTTAGAAGAGCACCAATTCGTGAACCGACTCCACATCAAAGCATAGGCATGCCTCATAGAGGGAGCTCTAGCCTGAGTGATAGTGTGTACCACCGCTGGCGGTAGGTCACTTAGGTCTGCCGTGTCCCGTCCAGAAGCCACAAATGGAGGTTCCAGAGATCTGGACGCGGGTGCCATATGGTGCCCAGCCCCTGAGAAAGGAGGTCCCTCCACAGGGGGATGCACCAGGGAGGGGCTGTCACAAGGAGCATGAGTTCCCAAAAACCAGGTCCGGGTGAGCCAGATAGGCGCAACCAACAGGACCTGTTCCTCGTCCTCCCTGACTTTGCACAGTGTCTGTGCAAGCAGGCTCACTGCGGGAAATGCATACTTGCGTAGAGCCCGAGGCCAGCTCTGTGCCAGTGCATCCATGCCCAGGGGGGCCTGGGTCAGGGAATAGTACAGCTGGCAGTGGGAGGACTCGTGGGAAGCAAACAGGTCCACCTGAGCTTCCCCGAATCGACTCCAGATCAGCTGAACCGTCTGGGAATGGAGTCGCCATTCTCCGGGGAAAGTGAGCTGTCGTGAGAGCGCGTCGGCCGCACGATTGAGCTCCCCCGGAATGTGGACGGCGTGCAGCGATTTGAGCCGTGTCTGACTCCAGAGGAGGAGATAGCGGGCGAGTTGAGACATGTGACGTGATCGTAGACCACCCTGACGGTTGAAGTATGAAACAGCCGCAGTGTTGTCCGTTCGGACAACACGTGCTTGTCCAGCAGCAGCGGCCGGAACTGCCGCAAGGCTAGATGCACTGCCAACAACTCCAGACAGTTGATGTGCCAAAGCAGTCGAGGTCTTGTCCAGGACCCCGAAGCTGCCTGCCCGTTGCACGTAGCGGCCCAGCCCGTATTGGAGGCATCTTTTGTGACAACGACATGCCTGGACACTTGTTCTAAGGGCACCCCGGCCCGTAGAAAAGCAAGGTCCGACCAGGGGCTGAATAGGTGGCGACACATCGGTGTGATGGTGACACAATGTGTACCGCGGCGCCATGCCCATCTCGGGAGTGTAACCAGTGCTGAAGTGGTCTCATATGAAGCAATCCGAGCAGCATAACTGCGGCTGCAGATGCCATATGCCCCAGGAGCCTCTGAAAATATTTCAGTGGTACCACTGTTCTGCCTCTGAAGGAACTCAGGCAGTTCAGCACCGATTGGGCACTTTCGATGGTGAGACGTGCTGTCATACTCACCGAGTCTAACTCCATACCGAGATAAGAGATTATCTGCACAGGGGAGAGATTGCTCTTGTCTCGGTTGACCTGAAGCCCCAACTGACTGAGGTGCCGAAGCACGAAGTCTCTGTGATCGCACAACTCCTCTCGCGACCTGGCCATAATGAGCCAGTCGTCGAGATAGTTGAGGATCCTGATGCCCACTTCCCATAGTGGGGCAAGGGCACCCTCCGCGACTTTCGTGAAGATGCGGGGGGACAGGGAGAGCCCGAAATGGAGGACCTTGTACTGCCATGCACGACCCTCGAACGCAAACCGTAGGAACGGTCTGTGACGAGGAAGTATCGAGACATGAAAGTACGTGTCCTTCAGGTCGATCGCTACAAACCAATCCTGGGCTTGAACGCATTTAATAACACGTTTCTACGTCAGCATCTTGAACGGGAGCTTGTGAAGGGCCCGATTCAAGACCCGCAGATCTAAGATAGGTCGAAGGCCACCGCTTTTCTTGGGTACGATGACGTAAGGGCTGTAAAACCCCTTCCTCATCTCGGCTGGAGGGACTGGCTCGATTGCATCCTCCGCCAACAGGACAGCAATCTCCTCACAGAGGCGTCTCGGACTGCCACTGAAGTCTCGAGAATGCCATAGAACTTAGGAGGTCGCCTGGTGGACTGAATCGCGTAGCCGAGTCGAACCGTCCAAATGAGCCAGCAGGACGGGTTGGGCAATGCAAGCCATGCTCCCAAACTCCATACGAGTGGCACCAAAGGGACAGTCGACGTACCCACAGTGGTGCAGCGATGGGGAGTTGTGCTGGGTGGCCCAGAAGGCATCGCGTTCTGAGTCATCACAGCAAAACTCCCCATGTCCCCGGAGGGACTGGCCAGAGACGCGTGGAGAGGCGTTGCGTCTCCGAACTGCGACCTCTAGGCCACTGGCGATAGGGGGCATCGTGGGTGAGAGTGAGGAAGCGGTGCGTCGCTCACTGTCAACCCACGAGCCTAGCAACCCAGAGGAAAAGGAAACTGCTCTTTCTTTGACAATGTGGTTACCGCTGGCCATCGAGCCAACGGCGGAACAGAAAGAAAAAGATTCTCCGCCCGGCCCTCCTCCGGGGGGAAGGAGCGGTGCTGTCCTCAGCACCTGCTGAAGAGCAGTCTCCCACATCTCCGGGTTGCCCGTGTCAGGGCCGCTTTGTCATCTTCCTAGAGGATCTAGCGGCCGGATGCGACATGGGGGGCACCGCTCTCCTGCGTGGGGCTCGACACGCCGGCCTCGACGATGACTCAGCGCGGGGTTGAGCCTGTGTAGAGGACGCAGGAGGGCGCCCACGGCGACGAGCAGGCTGACGGAATGGTGACAGCTGGAGGATCACATCGGGGCAACATGTGCTGTATGGCCTCAATCTGCTTGTTGTACTGCTGAGAACTGCTGGGCACAGCCCTTGACAGCGTCGCCGCACAGGCCAACCTGGGAGAGGGGAGCATCAAGAAAGCACACTTTGTCAACGTCTCTCATCTCGACCAGGCTGAGCCAGAGATGGCACTCCTGGACCACCAGAGTGGACATCGCCTTCCCGAGGGACCGCGTCGTGACTTCCGTCGCCCAGAGGGCGAAGTCAGTCGCCGTACACAGCTCCTGCATCAACCTCGGGCCGGTACTACCCTCGTGCATTTGTTAAGGCTTTGGCTTGGTGAGCTTGCAGGATCGCCATGGCATGCAGGGCAGAGGCAGCTTGGCCCGCAGCACTGTAAGCTTTGGCAGCGATAGCCACCGACAGCTTACAGGCTATGGATAGGAGACGCGGATAGTTCCTCCAAGAGGCGGCGTTTTGCGGCCACAAGTGCACCGTAATCGCTCTCTCCACCTGGGGATTGTCGACGCACCCCCTAGCCACCCCGCCATTGAGGGTAGTGAGGACAGAGGAAGGAGACGAGCAGCTTCTGGCCCCCCGCCGAATCTTCATCCTCAGAGGTCAACAGCCCATGCCCCGATGCTGCAATCGACATCTGTTCCCCCGGCGGCACACCGAATGACATGCTGTGACCGACATAAGACAGCCCAGCAGAATCACTCAGCAGCCGCACAGGACAAGCGCTGCAGAAGGGGTGAGAGGTCCGTGGGGCGTGGCCCGGCGAAAAAGCTCTCACTGTCACCCTCAAATCTCCCAGAGCACTAGCCGGCGGTCCTCTGTTTTGCGGCCACAAGTGCACCGTAATCGCTCTCTCCACCTGGGGATTGTCGACGCACCCCCTAGCCACCCCGCCATTGAGGGTAGTGAGGACAGAGGAAGGAGACGAGCGGCTTCTGGCCATAAAAGGGGCCGTCCACGACTACATCACTTCCTCATGCACCTCCGGGAAGAAAAGAAACCAGAGCAGAACGTGGTTGTGAGCCGCGCTCCACACTGAGAAACCAATCATTCAGCCTCGAGTGCTCAGGGCTGGGTGGTGTATTCACCTCCAACCTGATGCTCACAGCTGCCCGGGCAAGCATGGCCGTCAACTATGGGTCCGATTCGGCAGTGGCGACAGCACCCGAGGGGGGCAGCCCCGCCGAATCTTCATCCTCAGAGGTCAACAGCCCATGCCCCGATGCTGCAATCGACATCTGTTCCCCCGGCGGCACACCGAATGACATGCTGTGACCGACATAAGACAGCCCAGCAGAATCACTCAGCAGCCGCACAGGACAAGCGCTGCAGAAGGGGTGAGAGGTCCGTGGGGCGTGGCCCGGCGAAAAAGCTCTCACTGTCACCCTCAAATCTCCCAGAGCACTAGCCGGCGGTCCTCTGCTCGTGGCAGAGAAACCGGGACGGGTAGTGACAGAGGGGTCTGCTCCTTTCCCTTTAAGAACGGAGAGACGTGATCGCAGCGTTGCCATGGTCACGCACTCGCAGTGTGGGCATGAACCATCCACGAACGCGTCTTCAGCGTGCTGAACGACCAGACACGAAGACAACGCTCGTGGCCGTTGTCAGAGGACAGGAAACGACCGCATCCAGAAGGACACGGACGAAACGGCGTCTTTAAAAAGATGCAAAATAGCATTATCATTAGATGTCATTTAAGTGTAAATAGCAAAATAAAATTATTTAAGTAGCACTAAGTATAAATAGTAGGTTAATCTAACGCAGTACACAAAGGTTTTTTTTAAATAATAAATAAAAAGAGAACAAGATAAACAACAAAAATAATACATTGTTGTATTGTATTGTATTGTTTCTAAATATTTAGACAAACTAATACTGATGTAAGAGCCCCCTTTTTGGATTTTTCCTCTGCATTCAATAGAATTCAAGCTGATATCTTGGTGTCAAAACTTTTGGGTGTAAACGCCTGATCTGATTCAGATGTGCTTCTTTTCTCACAAATTAGGTTTAAATCGTTAAAGTGAACCAAATCTTGTCATTGGTAGTCAAAACGAATGAACGAATGTTGGAGCACCCCGGGCTGTGTCAGTTCTGTCATACTTGTTACCGTGTAGACAGACAGGCCTAATCGATATATCTTATAGTATGATGATGATACTGTGTTTATATCTGTGTTATGTGACTTAGAAAGCCCTGAATTGCACCAACAGAGGGTGACTAAATTGGTACCGTGGTGACAACACCCATGTTAGTACTATTAAAAATAAATAAATAAATAAAACAGAAAATAAAAGAAAAAAGAAGACGAAGAAGAAGAGATTGTATTCAGTTCAACATCTGATGCTTATGCATAATCTCTTGTTATACATAAGGAAAACATCAGACAGGTAGGAGCATGTAGGTGTCTAAAAGTAATTACAGATAATATGTTCTCGTCGAAAGAACATAAAGACAGCATGTGTAACACAACAAGGCCAGCCTGGTCTCATGTTTATACGTAGGTATTAATACGTAACATTTACAAGCACAAAACGTACACTTTTGTACGTTTTTATTAATGCTAAAACGTACAATTTAGACGTATTTCGACGTTTAAAACGTACAAATCGCTTAAGCATTACATGACAAGTAAATGTTAAACGGTTGCAGAAATGTTATTTATTTTAAGGTTTAAACTAAAGTCGTGTTTAACATTATGTAGGCATATTCTTGGAAACGAGCTGGCAGCGGAAATCACACAACAAAACGAAATGTTATCATTTCATAAGTAAATGAGTAA